>NC_092860.1:118538977-118540927 GCF_032062135.1 Pyxicephalus adspersus | reverse complement strand
AAATCTACATAACAAAACCAACTTTGGAAACGAATCCTAAATAAACAAAGACCAGCTATCAAATGCTTATCCAATAAACCCAACGCGTTTTGCGGATAAAGCCACTTTTTATCATCAAATATCACTTTGCCTATCAGTTTATATCTGTTGCTAGATTGGAATGTCATGGGCACAAGGAGTGCAGTAAAAGGTGATCATATGTCTAAGCTAACTATTCATGGATGAAACACTGAATCCAAAAAGAATTTCCATGAACACAACAGTTTTTGCAAAGCCTCAGGTTCTCCCTACTCAGTACCTGACTAACATATCAGACTAAGCACTTACAGTGGTGCTTGAAAGTTTGTGAAGCCTTTTTCAAATTTTCTTTATTTTTATATGAATGTGACCTAAAACATAATCTGATTTTTAAAGTCCTAAAAATAGATGAAGATAACTTGAAACAAAGTGAAACAAAAATTATTACATTAGGTCATGTGTTTATTGAAAAAAAATTCTCCAATAGCACTGTATCAAAATGGTAGTACCATGTGATGACAGTTATGTGTTGTACCAGTGTATACCCCCAAAATACCTTGTTAACAAGAAGTTTTCTATAAATGCTTTGTTGTTCAAATACATTATTTATAAGACCTTTACTAATATGATTTTTATTTAATTTTTGGCTGAACACAAGCTACCATTTTTATTGCAGCATGGCCTGATTGTCAATAACTAATAAAAGCTAGCTTCAGGTCAGTAAGTAAGACTGTATCTAATACCAACAAAGGCAGCACTGCAAGAGGATACATCATACTTTCTATTTATTTTCAATTCTTACTATACTATACATATTTCTTAATAAATCCCACAGAAGACAGAGGGATATAGGGGCAGATTACAGAACATGCAGGAAATCCCCTTTTCTCTGCTGGATTGTAGTATACCTCCCCTTGGTAGCCATGAAAGTGAAGCAAATAGTGTTAGCAATTTGAAGTTAGACATAGTCTGTACGCAACACTGTCAGCATTTTTCCAGCAATCCTAATACATTCCAATCCTAATATAATCCAAAATACATTGTTTTCTTGGTGCCTGCACTGTCATGCACACTCATCTTCCTTCTAAGCACTGTACAGCAACTTGTCTCTACTGTAAATCTATCTTAAAAAAGGCATCTATTCCCCAATACAAACATTTGAAATATAGCAGCTTATCAGTCCTTTGTAGTAGTTACACTTGTTTTTACATTTTTTTCTTTATTTCCACATGTAAATCCACTGAATACCACATGTATGCCTCTTCATCTCAATGCTTTTTTCCTACCTGTATCTATGTAAGCCACAGTGGACTTCATATGCGTCTGCCTTAGTTCAACTCCATTAATTGGTGTCTTGGTGGGACTAGTGGTTTACACTAGAAAGATAACAATGCCTGTTCTTTCTTTTACTTATTTAAATACATTTTTATTCAATGAAATAGAAAATGTGAATGTACACAACAATTACAGAAAAACAAAAGAACAGGTAACGTTTGAACATAATGAATGCATCAGGTTTACAGAGTATTTCATGAATACATCAAATAAACATATCTCCAAAAATCAAGGTACCGGTAGTCTCATCTGTGCTTTCTTTTAAGCTCACAGGAAATGGAGAGGACACACTGCATTTCTAGCAAGCTCAACAGGTATTTTCTGTGCTTGCTTAAAAAAACAATGCAGCCACACGATTATGGACTAGCAGGTTGCAATTTATTTTTTTCTATTTTGGGTTTAGATACTCTGTGCTTTGAGCATGCTTATACTTTTTGGTTGCACAAGTGATGTGCATAAAATACAATAAACAATTTTCTATGTTTCAATGTACAATTACAGTAAACATTTTCTATGTTCTAATTTGTTTACATTTTTTTGGTATATATAATTTCTCTGGAAGAAGTTAGCAACTTTTTTCACATTACATTTGAGTTT
>NC_092860.1:118532189-118538257 GCF_032062135.1 Pyxicephalus adspersus | reverse complement strand
TGATTCTCATAACAGTATTCTATAGCAATAAGCACTGTAACAGCTGTGAGAACACCAAGCAATTGCAGTACGACCTAGCCTGCCACTGTACTTAATTGTTTGCAGTCTGCAGGGATATTATCAGTTGTCAAGAAAAACATTGTTCCCAGATCTGGTAAATGTATTTCAAATAACAGCAGAATATGTATTTTGACACAGGGATCAAACTGATGTTTAACAATACCTGGGTATCCCTTGGAGAATCTTAAAACAAACTACACCCTCCTAATATTTTCTTTTACTGCTATAGGTTTGTTGGGAGTGCTGTGTAGTTTCTTTTAAATCTATTTTTTTTTTTTCATTTTTATAAAAGCTTTTAAGCCATTATTATTATTTTTAACATCAATTATGACTAGAATACCTAACAGCTCCTGGGAATAGATTTCAGCCATTCATAGTTTTTTTTTATTTTTCAGTAAGTCATCTGGCTTACATTGTGAAATGAAACAGTAAAGTGCAACCCTTATATAGCACCGCAAGTCAGGAAGGAAATGACTGCATGTGTTGTGAATATAACAAACTGTGATTCCGTCTTTTGAATTGTAACACACTAACCCACATATGCAGCCTTTGTAGTGATAATTTGGGCTAATGTATAACTGAATGACAGTTGCTGTGATTTTTTTGTACAGAAATGTATTTCTTTATATAATGTATTGTTGCTTTAGGTTTAACCCTGGTGTTTTCTGTGCTGCTGTGTATTGTCATTTATCACATCAGATTTAATGTTAAGTATACTGATTTCCTAATGTCTTTTTTACAGACTCCAGTCACAGTTAATGGGAATTCAGGCAGCCCATCCAGTCCAATGAGTCACTTTCAGAGACCGTTCTCTCCAACATATCCCTTTACACCCCCGCTTAACTCCATGCAACAGAACAGAACATTGGGTAGGTCATTATCAAATTTTACCATTATTTTGCATGGTGAAAATGTATACCATGTAAACTTGGTATCAATATAATTCTTCATGTACAATCTTCATAATATTTCTTTACTCTGGCTTAATTGCAGCAATGACTCCTGAACTCGCTTGAACTGGATTTTTTATATATTCTTATGGAGAGTCGACTATATGTAGTAAGACATAAACTATTTGATGGCACCCTTTACCACATCTGTGACACTGCCTCCTACTAGGTTTTTTATAGACCGTAAGGTTTAGTTTAAAGCTAACCCTCATCTGTTTAGGTCTAGCCTGGAAGTTTGTAAGATCTTTATACCAGGCAACATCAAGCTTTAGAGGTGATCTGTAGTCAGCCAGGTATATTTGTAATTTTATGCCCAGTTTTGGTGTGAAGAGTCCCAAGCTTTTTTATTTGAAATCACCAGTGGTTTATCCAGCTAAGAGGGGCAAAGTCTGTGGTTTCGGGGAGACAGAACTGTTCAGCCCCCAACATCCCACCATCTTTTATCCACTCCAAGTATACATTTAGGGCTTTACAAACCATTGCATTGCAGTAACACTCTGTGATGGCATTCTAACGCATCTCCACAACACACCTCTATGAAAACAAACACCTACACTGACAATAGTCTAATTATATTCACTGACAAATCAGCTTTCAAGACGTACTGATAGGCATGCCTAATTCTACCCAAAATTTAAAAAAAAATGAAGTGTGAAGAGTTTGTGTAGCCTTCTTTAAAATATTTTTATGTTTCTGTTTGGTAGTTTTAGATGTGCATGATGTAAAAAAATTGTATTTAAATATATGTCATGCAGTGCTTAATATTTGTATTAAACTCTGCATAAATCTAAGGTTTTGCTTCTTTTATATCCCATAGGTAAAATTCCTAATAATTTAATTTCTATTTAGTTTGGTTTTCTAACCACACACCACAGGGTTCTCCCCAGGCACTTTTAGCTGGGCGCACCACCCGGCACTTTTCAGCACCCACCCGGTTGTTTTTGGGTGGTTACCAAAGAGTTTGGTCACAATATAGGGGCTGCCACCCACCTAAAATGTCTTCCCACCCAGCTTAAAAAAATTTCTGGGTTGAGCACTGCACCAGGTTGTAAAAACTTTGATTGAGGAAGTACTTAAGTATTATTTCAGTCATTATTTAGCTTAGTACAAATACGATTGATTGATTGATTGACAAGTGTGAATGAGAATATTACTGGTAGCTATGTAGATCGTACGAGTTATTCTACACTGTGGATCATTGGGACGCCCAGCATTTGCATATGGGCTGCTCAATAGTGCACTGTCATCGAAGGGGCAGGATGTCAAACATGTCCTATGAGATAATCCTACCCTTGGAATGTATGCTACAAACTGATTGGGGTGTACAATGACGTCACAATCAGTTGTGTATGCTCTGGCGCACATCTCCTATCTTTTTCAATGGGATTGTGCTTCAGTGTGAGTCTTTTATAGACCTCAGAGATCAGCTGTGTTGCTCTAGCCCACTTTGCACTGTGAGATTATCCCACGCCTCTTACACCACCAGCATCATGAGAGCTGTGTCTGTGTCCATGCTGCTGTCATTACCCCCAGTGTATAAACCTTCATATCTCCCACACTTATTGTTGTAGATATGTGAACTTTTCAAGCTACACAGGGGGACCATGAGAGCTGATACTAAACTTAATTAAAAAAAAAGGATTTTATGAAACAAAAAAAAAACAAAGGGTACTCTACCCCTCTATATAAAGTACAAATTATGCTGACTGGCTATTTCAAGACCAGGGTCCCCAAATTGAGTTTGCAAATTAGGGACCCCTGGGGGCCACTTCCATGGCATTGAGCATTAGGGTACTGCCAATCAATTGTCTGTGCGCTGTGGTGCCTCAATTTTAAATTTGCCTGCTCACCAAACTTTAAGGCTGCTTTCATACTGGCGGTGAGGTGGCACTGCGGTTACCCCTTAGTCATGGCATGGAACCCTGCTTAGGGGGAGACGCTCAGTACCGCTCACTGCCGCCGTTCTGCAGACACTTCTGTGCGAGGGAGTGAGCGGCTGGCGGGGTGCTTGTTACACATAGCTGGCCTCTGGCACCAAGCTTATCTCACTAATTATATAATATTAATTTTTCTAATTTATTATATTTTGAGTAATACACTAATATTGTTAATATCTTCTAATAAAATAATTTTAAAAATCTGTCCTTGTTTATCAATATATAGTATAGTATAGTTTACCCAAGGGGGGCCGCTATTGAATCAATCCTTGAAAAAGTAGCTTTGACCCAAAAAAAGCTTGTAAACCTATGTGTTAAGCCTACCAGCCTGATGTCAAGCAAAGCTTGTAATAAGGAGCAGCAGTTGCAATTATGGATTGAAAATAAGGTGAAAAAGTGTAAAGAGGCGCCTTTGCTGCATTGTGAATGTGTCTTTTCGGCTGTGTGAGGAATGTGGCTAATTTTAATATAACCAGGAAGAAGAGTCTCTGAAACAAAAGAGACCTCTGATATTCTGCCAAAATTAGACAATTGCCTACTGCTTGTGCGGTTTGAGACAATTATTGTTCTTGACGGTGCTTTTCAATGGCCTCTGGGGCCCACCCTAATTTGTATAACCTTTTATATTCGTGAGCTGAAAAATGAAATGTTCCATTGTAATGTAGGAGGATGTTGTGTGACTGTTCAGGGTAATGAATGATGGGAAACCTTTATGTTCTTTTAATGTTTGGCTGTAACAAAACATTTTGCTATGGGTATCTTAGAGGGAAAAAGTAAATATTGTTATTAGTATTTGTATCACATATTTAGCTATGCAATGTTATATAGTGGAATCATAAGAATTGTATTATTTTCTATCAGTTTTATAAACTATGCTCAGTTAAATAATTATATTAGTTAGCATCTAATAACAGTAATTAATATATGCTGTGAGTGTTGTAAACATTAGGCAAATTTCTTTTGGCCAAGCCAGCATGTTGTAACTCCTCTGCCATATCCCAGCATCATATGCTGAGCTGTGAATGTGTTTTTTTTAAATAGGAAGAAAGTGATCAGACAGGTTAGTGAATTGTATTATAGAAGGGATATCCCCTGTCCCTTCTGCAATGATGAACCAGCCTGATTGCAAATTTTAATTTCATAATCAGGCACTATTAGGTATACCAATACTAATAACCAATAATATATAAGGTACAATGCAATTTTTCAAGTGTGCAGTGAAAATCCTCCTTAACAAGGAAACAGGTTGTCACCATACCCCACTATATCCATATCAACGTGTTTTTGCTGATTTCACTATGAAAATAGTACTACAACTGAATCTTTCAGCATAAATCAGTCAAGGATTTGTTAGTACCTTTACAGCTCTCTGTAAAAGTGCTTTATGCCTGAAAAATGGATAAAGAAAAAGCAATATTATATTACACAATATGTCCCATGTATATCTTGATATGTATTATGTATGATAAGTAAAGCAAAAAAAGTATGAAAAGAAAGAAAATATTGTTTGTTCTACAATGATATTCTTTTTTTTAACTAGCTGTTTCCTTTAATTAGCATTACACTTCCAATCATGCATACAGTTATTCAGCTAATTTAAATAGAAAAAAGGACTCAGTTATCGTGCGTCCCACACTGCCCATGGACCAGAAAAAGTCGTCTGAGGAGATCAGAAAGAAAATGATAGACTATGATGTTACTAGGTATATGACCATCTCCAAAGAGCTTTATGTTCCTGTAAATAAATTTAGTGTTCATGTCCCTGTAGCCAACCCCCCTGCCCACATGGCTGAAAGAGGAAATTTGACTCCAGAATGGGCAGCATTATAGAGTGATAGACAAAATGCCATGGAGAGTTACCAAAGAAATACAAAGAGAACTCCAAGGTCAGGGAAGACCCAGGGACACTCCAATGTTGAAATGACAAAAAAAGACATAAAAAAGCCAGACTTAAATTTGCTAAAATACACTGCTCTTGAGAGAATGTTCTTTGGATGGATACAACAAAACTGGAGCTTTTTTCACCAACTGTTTAACATGGAGAAGGCTCGGTTTTGAAACTGCTTTTCTGGGTCTGACACTAGGTGCTTGAGTCTTTGTAAAGAACAATGAAATCTCAAGACTATCAAGACATGTTACAGAGAAAAGTACCTCCTAGTATTGTAAACTCTCCGTTGCAGGTCATGGATGCTACAATAGAATAATAACCCAAGACTCAACGCTATAAGCACTAAAAGATGGCTAAAACGAAAACATTAGGCTATTTTTAAGTGACCGTTTATGAGCTTTGGTTTGAATCCTTTTGAACTTTTATAGAACGAAATAAAAGATGCAGCCTAGAATTGGCACATGTCAAGTCTCAATGAGCGATTGTTCATTTATTGTTCATTTTGTTCACAGTTATTGCTTGTGTGCAGTAATCACTTCAAAAAGTAAAGCAACAAAATATTAGGTTAAAGGTCTGATCGTCTTTGTATCTGTATTTAAATATTCTATTTAATCAAAACTCTAAAGCAAAAGTCTGGTTTTTGCTAAATAATAAATATATGATAATATACTGAACATATTATATAAAATATAAATAATATACAATTATGGGTGCCAATAATCTTTGTCAGTTTTAAGTTGTCAGGGACAATTGGACAATTTTTGGAGGGGTATCAATAATTTTGTCCACATTTGTAAATATAATATTTTATGCTAATTTACATCACATCCTTTTAAAAAGTAGCAAGACAAATATTTGAGTCATGTTTTTGTTGTCTATGTAGATTCTGCAGACTCCTACTCCCAGCTGTATCAGTCAGAAATTAGCCGAAGCAGCAGCACTATACCGATCTGCAGGATCTCTGAGGAGGAGAAGAAAGTCACAGTCATTAAAGCTCCACACTATCCTGGGATTGGACCAGTTGATGAGTCAGGAATACCAACAGCAATTCGAACGGTAGGAAGAATGTCTCCTGATATCTTTACACGGCTGATTGCTATGTAAAATGTTCTTTGTTAGAACGTTTTGTCAAACAATTTTCTTTATAGATAGTCTTTTTCTTTGTATAGGTTTTATCTTCACATAGCAGGCTTTAGACTTTGTATGCCAACGTGGTACATGTCACCATAAGGT
>NC_092860.1:118529076-118531220 GCF_032062135.1 Pyxicephalus adspersus | reverse complement strand
AAAAAAAAAAAAATTATTCTGTATTCTTTAGAAAAAGTAGCTTCTTTCAGTCTAGACTATGCTGGGTGTCATTTCTATTACTGAAATCAATACCTGTCAGGCAATTTTTCTTCTATGACTGAAATTCAATTCTTGAAATCCCAGGATTCGCTTTTATCCTAAGATAACTCCAGAGAGTGCAGCAAAAAGCCAATTTATTCTTTAGGTGAGTTTAATGTTCTTGGCTAAAAAAAAATAAAAAATATATAGATATGTGTACACTCAGAATATAGACAGAAGATAGGTCTTGAGAAGGAGAGAGCACGTATGCCAGGAATATTATTTATTATTATATTATTCTCATATTGCATAAGATAATTATAGCTGCATCAACAGAGATAGTAACCACAAGCAGGTTTCCAGCTGGCAAATATATTCCAGGTTTATTCAAAACCCATATTCCTTTTCACAGAAATAAAAATTTATATTGCAAATGTGAGAACCCTAGCACACCTGCAAGACTTTCTAAAATGGCTTGAATTCTGTAAATGCTGAGTACAACATGGATGCATGGGACCCAAGATTGTGGATTTTCCTGTTTACCAATAGTATAGAGTGGAAACTAGAAATGGTCTGTTGGTCAAAGAGTAGGGGAGATAGAAGTGTGGAATCTGGAAAGACAAAATATTTGTACGGGAGTTTTATGATTTACCATAAGGATGGCCTTTACTATTTATCCTAAAATGACAGACTAATACAGACAGTGATACAGGAGGAGAGGACCCTGCCCCGAAGAGCTTACAATCTAGTAGGTGGGGGAATTTCACATGCAATAGGATGGGAAATATGTAGTGGTGGGAAGGAGTGATGGTTTCAAATGACAGGTAGGCAAGTTTGAAAAAATGGGTTTTGAGCGCTCTTTTAAATGAGCACAAAGTAGGAGCAAGCCGAATAGGACAAGGAAGACCATTCCGGAGAGTTGGGGCAGCTCTAGAGAAGTCTTGTATCGGTGCGTGTGATAAGGTTATGAGTGAGGAAGTCATTAGTAGGTCATTGGAGGAGCGGAGAGAGCAGATAGGGGAATATTTTTTAACCATGTCAGAGATGTAAGTGGGACAATAATTGTGTAGGGAATTAAAGGCAAAGCACAGGAGCTTAAATTTGATTCTAAGGTGAAATGGAAGCCAGTGGATGAAGGATGGATGAGTCTGGCTGCAGCATTCATAATAGATTGTAGAGGAGAGAGTCGGGTCAGTGGAACACCAGCGAGAAGGATGTTACAGTAGTCCAGACGGGAGATGATAAGAGCATGTACAAGGTGACAGGACCTGGAAATGTTCTGAATATGGGGGGTAAATAAGAGGGCCGAGTCAAAGGTGACACCAAGACAACGTGCCTGAGGGGAGGGCCAAACTGCCATTGTTGGGATTGCTTTCTGAAAATCTTATTTGCCTTGTTATCATGCTAAATTAGTGGATCAGCACTAGCAAAGGGAAACTACACAAAGTATCGTCACCAGTTCTTCAGTTCTGTCTGACTTATACTCTGCAGTCTGCAGTCACTCCTAAATACTCACTGGCAATGGCAACGTCCATATTCTCTTGTATATATATATACAATATAGTGTATATATATATATATAGTGTATATTCTCTACATTATATTACCAGTTTTCACTGGTATCAAACTCCGGCCCTGATTTGTGTCCTGACCATACACCATAGCTGGGAGGCTCCTATATAGGAAAATACAAGGAGACATACAAGCAATAACTTCTGGGAAATACAGGGCAATAATCTATTTGCTGTGTATGTGGGAGATGGGAAACATTGCTTACACTGCCAAATACCAATTTCTGTGCCAAAATGTCTGATAAACAAGAATGTGAGACCCTATTATTAATCCAGAGCCATATCTTATTCATGTACTATGTAAGACGTCCAATCTCCTGGCCTGGTTTTCCCCGCTATATTACTGTACTGCACTTTCTTAGGGTCTGAAGTTTGTAATGTATTTTACAGCCATGTGATTAATATAGAGATGTAATGAGCAAGTCCTAATTAGCCTCGGGCTGTGGCTTAGAGATCACCTAATTCCCAGTAAATGGCTGCTTCTGCCGGTGCCCTACTGATCTTTTTCATCAGGATAGAAATTATAATAATTTT
>NC_092860.1:118342250-118528139 GCF_032062135.1 Pyxicephalus adspersus | reverse complement strand
CAGCCGCTAATGCCCAGATGGACCTTTTCTGGCATGCCAGAACCTTTACTGTTACAGAACTTCTCCACTGATTGCTTTATGCTCCACAATTTTTCAAATTCCTAATATTTATGCTGCATTCTTAAAACTAGCCTTTTATAGTGCAGGCATCTTTTAGTAAATATGATAACTTGGCTCCAAATGTGTATGGCTGTCACAGAGGAAATGTTTGAGCTGGGAGGTGTACAATGCTGAAGGGTGCTTAGTAATCTTCTGGTGACTGGGCAAAGTCATATCTAACTGTATAAAATGACTGTACATATATTGCAGAAACTGGTTCATGTAATTAGGTGCATATTCCTGTTTAACCTAATAGCCTGATGGAAAGTTTTTAATTGCAAAATATTTTTAACCTAATTACAACATAATTTTAGTTTATGTTGCATTCATTTAATTCACCTTTTTAAAGAATTGTTTTAGTGATTCCTTAGTATACATTAAAATCTGTTTTCCCTTCCACATGTACCTAATCAAAGAGTTATTTGACAAAATAAAATAACAAGCCGTATTGTACAGGTAGAACACAGTAAAAATGTTGTTGCTTTAGTGGCTCAACAGGTTGGATTAGTTATAGTTGCATTGTAGGTTGGAGAGATTTCTGTTTGCCATAAGCAGATCATCCATATCAACAGAATATCTTACGGGAGGCTGAGAGTGCGGACACTGACTACAGCTAGCAGACATGGATTTTCAGTCAGATAACCCACTAACAATATCCAATGACTTGGTGTCTTTTCTTAACAAATTGGTAATATTCTTCTATTTTCACCAGCTGTACAGAATGTGTAGATGTTTAGCTACATAAAGGTTACATAATATCATTTTTTTCCCAATAGACAGTTGATAGACCAAAAGACTGGTACAAGACCATGTTCAAGCAGATCCATATGGTCCACAAACCAGGTATGTGTGTTTCTAACATTTTAATTGGCTGGTTTATATGCCTCCTCTATTATATGCCTTCTCTATTCTTTAGTTGTAATTTGGTCTGCATAAGCCATAGTACCAAAAAGTTGCAGCAATTTTTTCCATATGTTCTGAAATATTGTTACTTTTTATACTTTAAATGTATGTTATACAGATATGTTGTCAATATTAGGGTGTTTCCTAAACATACACACCACTATATGCTTTGTTTAAACAGTTTATTTATCATTTGGCAAAGATTGTCACATTTAATATGTGAAAAGTAGAGACATTTCACTCTACTGTCAATTCTGGGGGTGGAAATTTAGAGAAACACAGAGAAGTGTATTAATTAAGAACCTAATGAGGTTTGGGGCAATCTATATCATCTCTAATTAGTCTTCAGTTATCTTAATTACCCCCCAGGCACTCCAGTCCCTCTAATTCATTTAGACCAATGCAAGATCTTGTCTTCTTGAGATATATTCATTCATGTGTGACAAACATAGATTTTACCATTCTTTAATAGAAAATCTGTGTCTCCATAGTGTTCACTATATTTATAATAAATAACAATAATCATCCGGAACTGATTGTTTTGAAGCAGTCACAGAAAAAGTTTTTAGCAAAAAAATCAGTAATTTATTATCTATTCCTGAGCTGACCCTCAATGCTAAATCTCTTTCCATCATCTAAAGGTCACTAATTCATTTCTAAATGTTTTTCCTGATTTATGGAGTCAAAAATGAACTTTTACAGCAGTACCTCAGACATGAATAAAAGTCTGTGCAGATTTATCAGCTTTGTTTTATTTGTAAAGTGAACCTGTATTTTATAGTTTCATTCTAGTCCATTTAGTACTTCAGAGTTTGGTGAAACATGCGGCTAGTTCCATGTGACAGTACACGACCAGTCGCCACTATCATACGGGGAGTTTATTGTACTGTGCAAGATACTACTTCAGCAGCTCATAGCTTACACAGGGCACTATCTTGCTTCTATTAGCTGAACTGCATAGTGTGGGAGGAAAGGGAAACTAAGTATTTGCTTCTGGAGATAAGTGAAAATAGTTCTGCCCAGAGTCACTTTAAATGATGATTATGATATTCAGTGAATATTTTAAAAGGAAATAACTTTTTTTTTTAATGAAAAGTAAAGATCTCAAGATTATGGTTTGCCCTTTTTATAGTTCTGGAGTAAGCAACATCTACACTGCTGTCCATGTATGGGGGCTCAGCTGCGCACTATTTGACTACCCATCTCCTTAGATTATACATGTGGAATAACATTTAGAATTTCAGTACACACTTTTGATTAAAAAGGGCACAGTAGTTAAAGATTGGATTTGAGAGCTGTCTTAATCATATACATATGTTCAATATTAGAGACAGATATTTTTAGGTACACAATATGCTCAGAACTCTTCCAGATTCTGGTCAACTGATTTGATCCTGGAATGACTGGTGCCCAGGCTGTGTGGTTCTGTCATTGTTTTTTCCCTTTATTTACATGCACTTATCCTGTTTTTTTTATGATTTCTGTTTGCTATCCTTGTACACATGACTGTACAAAAAAATGGAATTGCCAGTAGAGCTGAAATATAGAAAGATATAGAAATGCCACTAGTGTCATCCCAACAAAATAAAGTGCATATAAATGTATATAATGTTTATGATCCACATTGCATCCACAAATCAAGTATGTATTTTTTTTAAACACAGGTCACAATTATTTTTATACATTATTAAACAAGATTTAATGGGCGTTTCTTGTGTAAGAGCTTAGCAAATATTTATCCACACACACAGCTATTATTTAGGATTTAAATGCAACATTACTTCACTTTTCCTTTATTACATTGTTCAGAGCTATAGAATGCATTACAATGACAAGGGCAAGGACCAAACAAGGTGAATGAAAGGGTATGCAATCATTCTAAGGAGAGATGAGCTGTGAAATGAACTGAACCATGAAGCATAAAGTAGAAAGCAGAAGTAATTCTTCATCTAAGTTGAGGCTTATGCTAAGTCAATAGTAAAGGCTCATCTGATTCATGCTACAGGTCTTACACAGTGATCCTTCTTTTTTTTGTTTTACAGACAATGACAGTGATTATTCCAACACAAGCTATGCATTTAACACAGGTGAGTTATACTATCTACATACACACACATATTACAGTATGGTCAAAGTTACACATAGATATGGATCAACTTGAAATTATTATTATTCCTGAATGTTTCTTTTTCAGTTTGTACTTATTCAGCCAAAAGAGTATTTGTTTGGCAGAGGTTGGAACTCAAGTCACGCGACTTGGACTCAAGTCCAAATTAAGTCGCCCAGTGAACGACTTGCAACTCGACTTGGGGGTTTTGCCCAGCGACTTGCAACTCAACTTGCGACTTGTTTTCTCTGCTGACAGCTAAAGGGCATGGGGAGGAAGGCAGTGAGGCTTCTGTAACACTGCCTTCCTCTCTGCCCCCTTCAGGTGTCAAAGGTGAAAACTTAGAATGCAAGAAAGGTGGGGAGAAAGGCAGTGAGTCTTCTCTAACACCACCTTCCTCCCCGCCTTCCTGGCATTCCAAGTCCACGACTTTCTCCTCTGACAGCTGAAGTGGAGGGGGGAAGGTGGTGTTACAGAAGCCTCACTGCTCTCCTTCCTTCCTCCTTCAGTAGTCAGAGAAAGCTGTGGACTTAGAATGAGATCCTGCGGAACTATCGTTAACATAAAAAGTACCACTTACCTTTACTTCCGCTGAGCCCTCAATCCCACCAGAACTGTCCTCAATTCAGTCTCGCGCTGTCCTAGTTTCTTCCCTCGTCCCAGGTGCTGAGGAAGCACTGGGCACCGCCATCTTCTTCGTCTTCTTCCTTCTTCTGCCTGTGCAGTGTGAGATCGGATGGCATAGCCTGTTGTAAAATGTTAAAAAAAAGTGTGCTGATCTCACGCATGAGTGAGATCAGAATTTTTATTTTCAATGTCTGAAAAGCCCCTTCCGTGCACGATATCAGGCAGGCCCAAAAGGAGCAGCCTAAAGCCTGCAGAGATATGTAAGGTTTGTATCCCAGGAGCCTCTAAGCTTGCATTCGCTCTTTAAAGACTGAAGCAGGGGGTGTAGCACATTTTTACTACTAAGGATTATCTACCCTTTTTTATATAAGGTAAAAATTATGGTGATAGGTTTAAAGCCTAAATGATGATTTGTTTGCTGCAGGGTTGCATTGAACATTGCATGTTGCAATGTTCTAATAATGTTTTGTTTTAAAACACTGTTGAAATTACATTTAATTAATTTGGCTGAAATCAGGGGTTTCCTGAAAACAATAATAACCACTAAATAAATACAACTGTCACACTTGGTTTGTGAGGCCTTAAAGACAAGCTCTGGCTTTGTGAGGTCTTAATCTGGTTTTAAATATAACTACACAGTTAAAACACACCTGCTAATTCAGTTCAACCAGTCTTCTTATTTAGATGCCCACCACACAACATGGACAGTTAGGAAACAGTTACCGTCACTATATGGCCCCCAAAATATCATGTATAACATGGATCTCAGCTATATTGTTCCTTCTTCCACTCTTCCTGCATAATTAAAAACTGTTCTAGTCCTGAAAATGAATTACTTCCTGTGACTTCCTATGTGTAAGTAAGGATATTTAAGTAAAGGATTTTTAAACTTACTCTATAATCCTTCTTTTGGAAGGCAATGGGGACATTTTTTGTCTTTCACCAGCCTTTTTTAACATCTTAAAATGTTTAATACCTTTCTTTATTGTGTTTTTAACAACAGAAAACTACATTCCCGCCTATTCACATCCTGCAGCAAAAACACAGACATACCGTCCACTCTCAAAAAGTGTTTCCGACAATGGCACTGATGTATTGAGATCTACATCTCCGCTGCCTCCTCCACCCATACCTGTGCCTCCTCCTGCTGTGCCTCTCCGTCCTCGGGAGCTGGCCTCTCCTGAGAAGTGAGTATTGTTAAATCTTAAGTATTAATTTATTGATAATCAGGGTTCTATTCTCAGTTCATATTATTCATATAAAATGTTTTCGTTTTTACAGAATGCTAGACTTGAGGGATCCAATAATGAAAACAAGGTCTTGCATACAGCCACATTAGTTTTTATGGCATGTTAGCAGGTTTAGTAAAAGGTTTATATGGCTTTGTTAAAAAGCCATATGTTCTGTAAGGTGTCCTCATTGAAAATATGCTACCATCATGGCCATTGCAATGCCCAAAATCAAACCCCCACCCGCCATTACACTTCCACACACACTACCTAAAATCTCTACATTAGAATGAAAAGAAAAATGTAAAATAAAATATAAAAAATAAAATAAAAAATATGTAATATACATTTTTCCTCGTTCGTATATCCTACAAACGAGGATGGTAACATCTTCATCTTTTTCCAAAATCCTGGGGACATGGAGGATCCTAAATGTGTTAAAAGACACTCCAGCACAGTCCAGTAGTGTCTTCTTATGAGATGTGAGATACTCATTGTTACTAGGATCTTGGTGAGACGACCATAATAATACCGTTTGCAGTACAGAAGCCTGGGGTAAGATGAGAATATTTGCAAACTTTTTTTTTTTGTACAGGTCAGGTTTACATCTCTGCAGCTGCCAAGAAACCCCAAAACTGCGCAACCATTTGTGTCGGGCAAAAATGATGTGACATGTTTACATAGCTAACCCTAGTACCCTTCACTTTGGTAGAAACTGTAAAAATTCTGATTCAGCATTACTTTCAGCCCCACCGCCAGTGGCCACTAAGCACAAACCTTAGGGGGGAATCTCACCAGCAGGGATATAAACAGCAGTATCAGCCTTTCTTCTATTTTTAAACATTTTTTTTTTTAAATTTTGGTTTTCTTCTCACTTCTATTCTAGAAGCATCTATTCTATGCTTCTCACTTTTATTCTAGACTGTAAACAATTATCAAAATTTGAAACTTGTTTCATGATCACAAAAGCTTTCAGAAACTTGTCATATTTTATGCTCTAAGGACACTATGAAAATCACATTCCTGGAATTATTTGTTATATTTGGCTTGGTTACTGAAAAGGTGATGGAGCCACCAGTATGCAGGAGACAACCTATAATATTAAAACAAGGCAAAAATAGGAGAATTTAGACGTTTCCCAAGGCTATGCCTGCAATGGAATTCCTCTAAAACCAGAATTAAATCATTTTTAATTATGAATTAGGTACCTGATCATCTAAACTTGTGTACAATATAATTTGATTTCAGCAATATCAAGAGACCTGTTCTCTTCTTATACAGTGCTATATAGCATCTACCTACTTTCTGCAGATGATACAGAAAGCAATTGTCTTGTTTCCAAATTACAGTTCTGTAAGAAGAGGGACAGATGGCAGATCACGGTATACACTGCTCAGCTTAATCACCTCCTCTCTGCAGTTTAGTGTACTGAGCATATAAGAAAAGGCAGTAATCATTTTTAATTTATCTGTTTATTTCCATGGTTCCTGTAGATTGCAATATGGCCTATAGTTTATATAAGTATAATAAGTATAATAATTATATAATAATATAAGTATAATAAGTAATTAGGGGAATATAGAAGTAGGAAATATAGAAGTAGTTCAAAATATTAGGGAACCACTACGGTAGTAATCTGATCACACCTGTTAAGGGATGTTCCATTTTTTCCTTGGACCTCCTTTAATTAAACATGTTTTTCTTGTTGTAAACCTTGTCTCACTGTTTTTGATAATCTGCATAATCATTAAAATGTGATAGATATGTTTTGTGGCTGTGCATCAACGTAATCAGATTTTACTAGCAGGAAAAGTTACACGGGACAGCACAGTAACCAAGTGCTTTGTTGGGAAGGGGGTCAGGATTAATGTCCTTCAAAAAGGGTCTCCCTGGAGTTTTTTTTCTTCTTTCTACCTTTTTATGGGTTTCCCCCCAAATTCCAGTAGCATATCAGTAGGATTCCTCTTATGTTAATACACAATTAGTGTTTTTAAATAACACTGAATCTGGGAATCAGGTTATATATATTTATTTTTATTTTGGATACAGTATATAGTGCTGAATTCATAAATAATACTTTAGTTACATGTGTTGATTTTTTTCTTCCAGGAATGAATGGGAACCACCTGACAGAAGGAAAGCCAATGAATGCAGAAGTGACCAATCACCATGCAAGTTTGTCTTACTTCTCATATTTAGGCAATTAGGGTTCTGGGAAAGAAATAGCAAGGACAAATAAAGGGTACTTTCTTTGTGGGAACCAGAGCTTGGAAAAACAGACATTGTGCACAAACTTCATGACAAGTGCAAGGAGTATCTGCACAATTACTCTGCTTACTTAGTATATAAGCAGCAAACTTCGAAATACAGAAACAAAAAACTTGCAGAAAGTTCTGGTTACCTATTCTCAAAGTAAGTGTATGCTCCTGGTAAACTGAACATCTCTTTACAGGTGTTGTACAGATAGGACTGCAACATGTTATGCAAAAGATCTGCTTTTGCTTTTACTAACACTGATTTCTATTCTCTTGTCACTTTTTGTGTGCAGGCTGCAAGAGCTGTATACGATTTCAAGGCTCAGACAGCAAAGTAAGTGCTCTGCTGCTGTATAGACTATACTGATGAGCATGGTTCACACCTATCTGCCACAGTTTAATTTTGGTTGCTGTTATCCTTACCTTATTTAAAGCCTGACTCCTGAGCTACCCCTGAACTGAAAGGGTTAAATGCTTGTTTAGGTCTACGGTATCACAAGAAGAACTTTTACTTACTTTATATGCTGCAAGCTTCTCTTCCTACTGGTCCCCTCTATAAGCTGCGCCATTCCATGGTCACAGGCACCAAAACAATCCCTACAATGCAGAGTCAGGAGCCCTGTAAGCGAGGACGATGGAGGCCTCCTGCATGCCTGAGCAGTTCAATGGAAGAAGAGCACAACATAGTCATATGTTACCCCCAGTACAAGTTCAACTTTTACTAGCTGTACAATATAAAGAAAGTAATGTACAACAGGCCCTTCCCTTGTTACATATTTCTGGTTGCGAGCCCCAGAATTTATAAGTAGATAAATGAAGAGGAGAAAAGGGTTTTTCCTGGCAAAAAAATTAAAAGTGTTTTTACAGATATCAATAAGGTATATTAGATATAGGTTGTCTCTATTCCCGGTGCGATTCCCCGCTTTGGCTTCCTCGGGGGAGGTAGAGACATGAATTGTAAAATGTCTTATTGTTGATCCAGAGGAAGAAGGATTTAGTTTAAACTGAGTCCTTCAATTAGTATGGGATTATATTAGGCCTGGTACGAGAGAACGCCGGACATACATAGAATTTACTCTGTGTGGTCTGAATTAGTTGAAGGGGTATGTGAAGAGATAACATTCCTGGAAAGGAAGGCAGGGAGACATAGATTCTGTCCTCCCATGCAGATACTGGGCTAAAATCCTATTTCTCCTGTTCATGTTTCTACTTAGTTGTATACTACAACTTTCTATATTCTACAAAAATGTTCAACATGCATTTCCCAAATGCACAAATAGGGAACCTGCCACAAATGTTTCAAATTTCATTTTTTTAGATTTTTTTTAAACCCAAGATTTACCAGTACTTAAATATGGTAGCTAAATTAGTTAGGCTAAAACACTGCAGCAAGTTCAGAAAAAAAACATAGTTTTAGGGAATTGATCTAGTGCTTCAATACAGTGTAAGTCAAGGATTGTAATTATTACATTATGTGTGTGAATGGAATTCTCTGCTTTTCAGAGAGCTGTCTTTTAAGAAAGGAGACACTGTGTACATCCTCAGAAAAATAGACAAGAATTGGTACGAAGGGGAGCACCATGGACGAGTGGGAATATTTCCAATTTCCTATGTTGAGGTTAGCAGTTCTTTCACTGTATTTTATCTGTTGTATAAAAATATTTAATATAAAAACAATGACTTCACCACATAAAATCTACATACTTTATAATATTTTTTTTAAAGTTTGCAACCAATTAGGTTCTATCTGTCATTTAAAAAATAAGAGAGAATGTGCTGGTAAATGTTCATCAAAATTATGGTATATCATATATATCAAGTATGTCTGATCTAATTTGGGATAATTTCTCTCTGGGAAAAAAAAAATTGGAACTGATCAGTAATATTGGTCAGTTCAGTCAGTTGAGTACAAAATTGGCATTGGATCTGCTTATGTTAACTAGACCTAAAGAAGTAGTGCACCGCCCATATCTGAATGCTAGGGATATATGAAGTGTGAAATAGTATTTTTTCTAAGCACTGTAATAACTTTTTTATCCTTTATTTATTAATAAAAGAAAATAAGTCAAACTGAGAAAGCACAGCCAGTAAGACCTCCACCACCAGCACAAGTGCGAGAGATTGGAGAAGCAGTTGCCAAATACAATTTCACCGCTGACACAAACGTGGAGCTGACACTCAAAAAGGTAAATTTTATTGGATATGAATGAATGCTGGTTGTGACTCCTGATGGTGGGCAGACTTTATGGCACCTGGAATCTTAGGTTAAAAAAGATTTTGCAATAAGGCAGATTAATTAATTAATGGATTGCAAAAGCAAAGTCCAGTGTGGTGCCAGTGATATGCAATCACCGCAGGCATTTGGCGGTTGCAGACTAAAGGAAATGCTAATCTTAACCAAATATGTTTTGTCCAGGTATAGGAAGGGAAGGTGGGAGGTACTGGACTGTTACCTGTTAAAGCTAAACTCCAGTTGTACCTTCAGTCTTACATGGTGATACAGGCTCCTTTGCTGTACAGAAATTGCTTAATAAGATTTTCACTGCACATTGTGAGATTCTACATTCCACATTAGAAGCTGCAGAGAATCAGTTACAGCCCACTTCATTTTTGACTGGAGGACGTCTAGTGTCCTCTAGCTCTTTCCATTCCAACCTTACAATGTCTAACATTCCTTTTTCATTCATTGGGTTTTAGTTTTTTCAATCATAAGAGGTACATCACATGTAGGCATTACCTAGGCTGCCCTGCATAAAAGTGTATCCTGTCTAAAAATACCCTCTCTTGACTGAACCATTAGGGCATTTATTTGCCCACAGTAAGTCACACAAGAGTCAGCCACAGTTTGTATCAGGGGTAATACTGAGGAATACTGAGGCAGGGAGCTGTGATGCTCATAATAAGCCAAGTAAAGCACCCTGCTGGGTCACTCCCACCAGGCTTGTTCTGTCTGCATCACATAGAAAAGCCTATAGAACTAAACAGGAGCTTGTTGGATCTAAAGGCATATAATTAAAAACGAAAGTTTTTTTTAGGATTTTATGTAACTTGTTTATGGAAAGAATGTAAGGGAAGAAAAAATATAATCAGAATAAAGTCAGCTTTTAGCACTATTACCTGTTTGGTTTAAGATTTATATAAATATGTATAGCTGTATGCATTATACTTTTGTTTGTGATAGTTGTGTTGTCATACTAAAGCTATAAAATATTTGTTGCTTCTTTTCAGGGTGACAGAGTAATGATTCTTAAGAAAGTGGATCAGAACTGGTATGAGGGTAAAATTCCTGGCACAAATAGGCAGGGCATTTTCCCTGTCTCCTATGTAGAGATAACCAAAAAGAGCTCTTCTAAAAGCCCTGGTGAATCCCCAGATCGATATTCAACTGAAAGGTTACACAACGCTGCCACAACCACGGTAAGAAACCCTACCTTGTCCTTTAAAGCCCTAAACACACATATTTTATAATAATTACAGTCAAGAAAAGACAGTTGTACTGTGCATAATATTGAATCAGAACATTTCTTCCATTTGCCAGAAGGAAACAAAACAGCCAAAGGGTAATTGCTACAGCCAATAACTTTACATCTCCTATTTTTATGCATCAGCTCCACAGAGCGATCATGATTGTGAAATGTGTGATTGTCACAAAATAATGCTGTGCAGAATGTAAATGGATGACCTTCCAGTGATGTGCTGTGTGAATCAGTGTTTGGTATGAACATAGATGTGATAGATGTCAGCACAGTTACAAACATGTGAAGAACCATGAATAAAAATGTTGCTGGGTATTTCATAGGGGTGGACCTTCGATGCAGTGTTTTCTGACCTGTCTAAGATGGGGAACCAATGAAATAACTTTCTGGTCTTCAGGAAACCCCTGCTATAATTACTACATCCACAGATCACAATGTGGTGGTCATTGGAAAGAATGTCTCTTTCATTGCTGGCCAGTGTAAAGAAACTGACCTGGGAGGTACAAACTGCTCATTGCCCATGGAATCCCTAGCAACCTCTGAGGAACACTATGGTTCCATAGAACCCTGGTTGGGAAATGCTTTAATACGAAATAACCCTGGAGAATACATAAAACCATATGTATGGTCATATTTAGTTGACCATTAGTGCTTTGGAGGGTTTTTTATTGTAAGTGTATGTCTTACATATTTCTCTGCTCATGCACCTGGTCTTCTCAACTAGAACTCTTCTCAGCTAAAAGTAATTTGCAAGGAAGGTGGTAATGTACTCTGGATAAAAAAAAATTGTATTTAGTTGTCAGGGGAGAACTGACAGATTAAAGCCTAGTAAAGAATGTTGGGGAAATCAGAAGTAAATCCAGCACCACCCATTGTCTGAGGACATCTGCTCTGATATAAACGTATCTATAGATATTATGATATGATCATTTTGGTTTCCTATGGTCTCACAATTATAATTATTACATTATTATCATTATCTAAATTAGTAGCTCAACTTCAATTAGAAGGAGAAAAGGGGTTTCTGGGTAAAGTCTTTTATTAATTGACTGATTGCTTCCTTTTACATGATGAATTAGATGTAATGAAATATACACAGCTAACAGTAGCTTAGTTTAGTAAGCTGTGACCACAGGATTTCAGTGTGTAAATACACAGGGTGTCTTGTGTAATACTCACCTGTTGGGACTAAAAAAAACTCTGATGCTATTAACTGGAGCTAAGATGTCAGAATTCTAAAAATATAGGCCATCATCTCTCTAGGTCAGTGGTAAATGAGTACATGTGAAACTCCACCTGCACAATGAAGTCTGCTGTCTGTCTTGTCCTATTCTAGTGTACAGCACTGTTTCTCTACTCTGCACTGCACTGCCTTCCAACAAATCATTTGATCCAGGAGTACAGAAAGAAATTAAGTTTTGTCTATAAAAGGGCTTTAATTCTCACGTTGCTTTATCTGTGGCCATGTAAACAGTGTACACAGTGACTATTTTCAGTATAGTGCACTATAATCATAAAGTCCTAATTTCAAGGCTAAATATCTTTATACCATGGGTATTATAGATATAACAAATATATCAAATTTTTAATCCTTCCATTTGTAGGCTCTCTGACACCGAAACTGAAGTGCATTAGAACCCAGCAACAAAAATGTAATATATTGCAGATTTTCAGTCCTTAGATGCAGTGGCTGTGCTAGTTTTTTTTTTTTTTTCAGGCTAAGTAAATTTTTTGCAAGTTCTAATAAGCAATTACTTTTTACTTTCTATGTACTAAACTAAAATGTCATATAGTTTTATCAGCTTTGCAGGCTATCACCAGTGTACTACAAAACCTATTAAGTCTATGTAATGAAGATAAGGAAAATGGGAGGTGTTTTGTACTGCTAATCAGGAAAGCAGCCTCGGGTGGCAATGCTGATCATCCATATAGTACAGTGGGTAAGCGTTGCCACCCTCTGAAGTGTGTTACCGGCAGGACCACTAGATAAAATTAAAAAAAAAAACTAATGCAGCCACATCATTTATAGCCTGAAAAATAATATTAGCTATATAAGTGTTTAGTTTTCCCTGTCCATGTGTCGGAAACATTGACATTAGCTCAGTAAACCTCAATAAAGAAAGAAACACATGATAATGTAAAAAAGACACTTAAAACACACCTTAAACCCCTAAAGGATTACTGGGTATTTCTGTGTTTTAAGAAACAGTATATAAAACACTGACAGTGGAAAAGGTCCACTAAGGAGGCTCACAGAGTTAGATTATGTTTTTGCCTGGCACAGGGACCCCATAAAATCTATCTATCTATTCTATTATTATTTTATCTTGTATATGTTAGTGACAGCCAGAAGACTTTGCAGCTCTACCTTGTAATGTATGCATGGTCCTTCACATACAGCAAGGAGATCATGTAGGTAGTCTTCTCCCATCACTCAGAGGAAGCTGTAAACAAAACTGTGCCATTGTATTGTCTTCATTTTTTTTTTTACAATTTTACTGTTTGTAAATTGATAGTTTGTAAATCAATTCACTTGAATAAATTTAAAAAAAAATGTTCCCTACATGATATATCTAACACTGATAGTTTCACACAACAATCTGCCTTTATTATAAAACTACTATTGATTGAATGATGAATAATTTTAACTTTATAGGTAATAGTTTTCACTCTTTGATAATTTATGTATTTTATTTATAGACTAGAAAGCTGTCCTAAATGTCAAACTTTTGACTGAATACATCTACAGTAAACTGTCACCTAGTATTATTATGACATTGTGGTGCTTAGAAATAACTGAACTTACCTGCAGATTTGTTCCTAGGAACCCCATAAGGAAAACCCAGGGCACTTTACTGTGTAAATACCAAATATGAGTCAGAGCTTTCACCTACTCCCTTATATGTCTTCCTAATGGGGCACAATTTAGATGGGTAGGTAATAGGAGGGTACAGACCAAAGTACTGATTTATACCTAAAGTAAATATTTATATAATAGCTCTGGGGCCCCAGCAGTGTTCTGGAAAAAAATCTTCACATATGTGTTGCACTTAAAGGTGCCTGCATTTATTTATATTACAGAAATATTGTGTTTACGATAACAACAGGTTTATGTTCACTGATTTTTGTACAACCTAAGAGAACAATATAGGGATAAATTTATTATCATTAATAGCTAAAATATGTATCAGCAAAGTTTTGATTATGCTAAAATGTGTGAATAATTAGTCTAATGAATAAAAAGTCTTTCCTTGTTCATTTTTATAATTAGGACCAATTGTGTTTGTCAATGGTTACTTTGATGCAGTTTCCTTTTATAGTCCTCCTATGGGGCAGCATTATATATATATTTATTTGTATTCATTTTTTCCATCATGTTTTCATGTCTAGTTCACAGTGTTTAGTTTTTCGGGGGAAATTTGTATCCACAACAAGCTGATTTCTGTGCTGTACGTATTTTTAAAATGTATGTCATTTATAATTTGTTTTTTAATAAATTGATTTGCATGGTTTTAAAGCTCTGTGTTTATAAATGACCCCCAATGTTATACTGGTTTTGGTTGATAGGATTTATACGAGCTAAGCTGGTGTTTGAAGTCATGATAAATCAGCTCAGAACACTGATAGTATTTGTTACAGTGAGTAATGCTACACACTGGCCTGACTTTTCCAGGACTGCAGTTTAACATGTGTAGAAGAAGCCCACAGCTCAATCATGAAACTCATACTACTACTTTCAATAGGATGACTCAGGCATCTCCCAACATTTGACATTTAGAGTGCTGTCCATCAGCTGATAAAGTTACCCTTTTCAAATAGCTCTCTTGCTCCTTTGGTTACATGTACTAATAGTTTCTGTCATGTGCACCTGCACAATTTAATACTTTGTCATCGTTTATTTTCTACATTATTTTCTTTTTCTGTTAACATTATGTGTTACAGTCCTTTTTTTTCTCTTAACCTTATTTTTTTATTTCTAAAGTTGGCATCCACTAAAAGACTCCGCACTCCACCCCTTACTCTCAGGCCCTCTTGTACAGACTCTAGTAAGGGGAACTTAGAAGTTGTGACCAGTGAATGGTTGTCACTGACTGTCGGCAGTTCACCTTCAATCACTCCTATCCCAACTCCACCCCCTTTTCCTGACCAATTTCTAGGCCAAATAGAAAAACCCCAAGCCTTGGCATTAACAGTTTTACAACCTGAACAGTATTCTTCACATGATGTTACTTCCTGTGTAAAGGATGGTCATTTTGTTCCTATTACACCTCCAAAGACCTCTTCAGGTCATCAACTTGCTATACCCTCACCATTTCCTGATACAACACTTTCCTCTCCTGTAATTCAGGAGCTTACAGTCCCTTCTGTGCCTGGAACTAATACCGATAACATTCTGAATGAGGAACAGTTCAACTACCTGGACCAGACAGACTTAGAAGGACCAATAAGTACCAAAGAATCTACAGAGGTTTTTTCTGACCACAGAGGTGCATCAGAGACTCCTGGGATCGACCTTGTTGTTTCAGAATGTACAACTGGGTCATCGTCTCCAAGGAACTTGACATCACTTGATGAACAGGAAGAGGAGATCTGTCAAGAGCTGGTGACTATCATACAAGGAGGTCAGCTAAAAAGCCAAGATTCAGTGTTTTATAGGTGTGAGCCCCAAACAGAGCAACATCCAAGACTCCACATAGAGGAAGATGTGACAAGTGAAACTGTAAAACCTCCAGTAGAAAGCATAGCACAGCCTATTTTATGTCCTGAAGAGTACTCACCCAATATAAATCCTGAGGTATTTCAGTACTTAACATCAAGCTACTCCATGTTGTCTTGTGTGTTCGTACAGCAGTGTTTGTTTAAATATTGCTATGGCTAAAAAGGCTCCTATCATGCATAAATCAAATCCGCCAAAAATCATACTTTGGCTTCAGGTAGAAAATTATCGGTCAGGCTGAATGTAAGATCATAGATGCCATAATCCATCATAGTATTTCTTGACCACACGTGGGGCAACCCCCACTTGTAAGTATCAGTATTCCCACATATAATGATTCCTGGCCTTACTGGCTTCCATTAGGAAGCATCCAAATGTCCAATCATGGGTAAGCAAAGTGAGAAAATCATGTTCACATTATTATAGGATGTTCAAGTGCTGCACACAGGTTTGCTTTTGCATTGATCCTGAAATAGTAGGTACCTTCTAAGCACTAGCAAAAATGTATCATTCAATAGAAAATTATTTTTTTAGCAGTATAAACTCTATATTAAACTACGCTATGAACCCACCAGCTATTTGTGATGGATTTGCCACCAATGACTAGTACTGTTTTTACAGTACTTTTTTAATGTTTTAATAGTAGGATCAAATCTTTTTAAATCTGCCCAGCTGGTATTTTGCAATTAATCTATGTGATATTGAGTACATACATTTTTCAATGTAAATTGGGAACTTAAAATACAATTCCACATTACCAAGAGGTGCAATTTGCACATTTGGTATTTCATTCAATGTGCTATTTTTTTCTAAATACTTAAGAACTCAACAACTTTTTCTGGTATACAAAGATATCCTGCAACCTTTCCCCAGCTCCCTTCCAGTCATCCTGATCATGCTGTCTGTGAGTCTTCACCATCACTTTCTCAGTCTTCTGCATCCCACTTCTCTCCTTTCACCAACCCTACATCCAGGCAAGATACACAATCTCAACGGTTTAAGGTAACACCATCCTGCATGCAGTTATTATGTTTGCCTTCACCATTAAAAGATCTAATCTCTGTAATATACAGTGAGAAAACCAACTAACACATTAAACAAGAAATAATGCTTGTAATTTACTTAAATGCATGACATAAAATGTAATATTGTGCCACAAATTGTGGAGATGAAAACTGTTTTATCTTACCATATTTAGGCTTACCAAATAGCATGGTAATTGAAAAGATGATTTAAGGCTTTGTAGTTCATGAAGCCTGTCCATGACTTGAATGCTTATAAACAAATTGGAATGAATCTATTAACTATCATTTAATGAAGAGTAAATGTACTTTCATGCAGAAATTATATATTTTTCATCTTAGTGAAAATATGGCAAAGTGACCCCAGTCTTCACTTTTAAAAATAACCCCCTCCCAGCCATCACTGCAAAGATAAAACATGTCTCCTCCAAATACTATATAAGACTCTTAAACCCCACCCTGTACCCTACAGACCACATCCAGAGAGTTGTAATTAATGATTCATACTCTGAATGGTCCAAGGTTATTAGTGGTGTACCCCAGGGTTCAGTGTTGGGAACTTTACTGTTTAACATCTTCATACATGATATAGATTTTGGGATTAAAAGTACCATTTCTGTGTTTGCAGATGACACCAAACTATGTAATGGAATTAAGTCCATACAGGATGTCTATAATCTACAAACAGACCTGGATGTACTCTTTAATTGGGCAGCCAAGTGGCAAATGACATTTAATATAGATAAATGTAAAACTATGCACTTGGGGGCTAACAACATGCATGCTTCATACTGTCTCGGGGGAATACATTTGGGGGAGTCAGAAATGAAAAATGATCTGGGGGTTCTGGTAGATCATGGACTTAATACCAGCATGCAATGCCAAGCTGCAATAATAAAGCTAGTAAAGTACTTTCTTGTATTAAAAGAGGAATAGACTGCAGAGATGGAGACATCATCCTGCCCCTGTACAAAGCATTGGTCAGACCACATCTGGAATATGCAGTCTGGTTCACAAAAAAGGACATTGTGGAATTTGAGAGAGTGCAGAGAAGGGTAACTAAACTAATAAAAGGAATGGCGGAGCTCAGCTATGAGAAGAGATTAGCTGAACTGAATCTATTCTCCCTTGAGAAGAGACGTTTAAGGGGGATATGATCACCCTGTATAAATATGGAAATGGTCCATATAGAGAACTCTCTTACCCATTATTCACCTTGAGATCATTACAAAGGGCAAGAGGGCACGCTTTGCGTCTGGAGGAAAAGAAGTTTAAGCTCTGGATAAGGAAGGGATTCTTCACTGTAAGGTCTGAGAAAATGTGGTATCTGCTTCCTCAGGAAGAAGTTTCAGTAACTACTAAAGATTGCTTTAGGAAAAAGCTGGATGTTTTTCTAGAAGCACAGGTTATAACTGGGTATTAAGGATTTTAGGTAAAGATAACAGAGACTGTTGATCGAGGGAACATCCGATTACCTCATGGAATCAGGAAGGAATTTTTCCCCTGTTGAAGCAAATTGTATCAGGGTTTTTTTTTTGCCTTCCTCTGGACCAACTATGTCTTATGGGGTTTTCTATCTGGGATATGTTTATTTCCCTAGTGGTTGAAGTTGATGGACTTCTGTCTTTTTTCATCCTAGCCCACTATGTAACTATGAAACATATAATAGGCTGAGAACTCCAACATAAGCCCGGACATTATAGAGAATTGCTATCCTTCTGTCACAAACTGGGAAAGCAGATAATTCTACGTAGAATAGTTTGTTTGCATTATTTGCAGCTTATACAACTGCTTTTAATGACAGAGTCCTCCCATAGATAGAACCTCCACCGTCACTATATAGGTTGCCAGCACCTACCTAGATGTTGGGCTGTGCATGTAGGGCTAAGGCTGGGTTCAGGCTAACAGTAAACATGGAACTGAATGGTCTATTCATTAACCTATATTTGAAAGGCAGTAGGAGGCAGCAGGATTTCAAGAGCGGTTAGTGATTCCTGCCACTTCAGCAGTCTTTAATTGGTTCCAATTGCAAGCGCTTAGAAAACTGGAAGGTTTCCTTTACTATTTGTGTGGCATGGTGGCTCAGTGTTTAGTTAGACAATATCTGCATGGATTTTGCAGGTTCTCCCCATGTTTGTGTGGGTACTCCGGTTTCATCCCACGTTCTAAAAACATGTGGTTAGGTTAATTGGTCTCCCCCCAAAATTGACCTTAGACTGTGGCAATGACAAATGACTATGGTGGGATACTACATTGTGGGCCCCTTTGAGGGACAACTAGTGACAAGACTGTGGACTTTGTGAAGTGCTGCGTAGTATATTGGCACTATATAAATACTAGTTAGTAACTAATATTTTGTAGATCTGCTTGCACAATACCAAATAGCTCTTTGTGGCCCCAAAACAGCAACAGCTTACCTCTGCTTTAAAAGGCAAGTATGTTTAAATACTTTGTTTTCATGAATTCCCCAACAGATGAAGGACAGTGTTTGTGTTTATGTTACACATTCTAAACTGTTCAGTGTTTTTACTGTTGTGCCTGGTACAGCATTAGTTCAGCTGTTGCTGAATTCTACTGAGTAACTACAAATAAACCAGTCATCACACTTGAAAATGTAGACAGCTGTTTTCTTTTTAGTTTACATTTAATCTTAAAAAAGGGACCACACACTTGTATCAGGCGCACACAAATAATGCCTCACTAATAGTACAGAGTGTGGCTCTATTTTTGTGCTGTTATAACCCTGCATAGTCTCATAAATTTTAATCACATTGTTGATCCTTGAATCAAGTAACACTGATTTCTCTTTCAAAGCCTTTTCATTAAACTACAGTTAAGCTGTCTAATAAATTCCTGAAAAAAAGGCCTAAAATTCCATTAGCAAGTTTTTAGTCTATATATAGCAACAAAAGGAATTCAAACAATAGGCTGTTCCATAAAAGTAATTATTATGTTCTATTTTAATAACAAATAGCTAAAAGAGATTCCATGTAATTAATCAAAATGCAAATCAATCACTATATTATATATATTTATGTATATCTGATGCCAGCATACATCCCTTTATGAAGAATGAAGAGATATCTAACAAAAACGAATATAAAGTATTTCTTTAAATAATGTACAATGTTAGAAACAAGAACCTACATCCACTCATTTCATATTTTATATAATACATTGCGTTATTACTTTTTATAAGTCAATAAAGAGAAAGTGTGAGCTTAAATAAGGGTTATTTGCTACTGCTGACTGTAAGTTAGAAAAGGTTATTGTGGCTGATTCTGGTTCCTCTAAATAATCAGATTGGCTGATCTGGAACAAGAAGAAGTCTGAACTCCCCTAATGTCTTTTATGCCACTTCATATATTGATGGCAATGTTATATTGCATTTAATCTCTATCTCTGTGTAACATGTTTCTATAACACCAGTGGATAATTCCCTTAAAACATAGTTAATTTTAATCAACTAAAGTGAATGTTTGCCCTGGCATTTATTATTATTACACAGTGTTTATATAGCACCATCATATTACGCAGCGCTGTACAAAGTCCATAGTCATGTCACTAGCTGTCCCTCAAAGGAGCTCACAATCTAATGTCCCCCATAAACTGTATTAAAGACATATGACTAAGGTCAATTTTTGGGGGTAACCAATTACCTAACTACATGTTTTTGGAATGTGGGAGGAAACCAGAGTACCCGGAGAAAACCCACGCAAACACAGGGAGAATGTGCAAACTCCATGCAGAAAATGTTCTGGCTGAGATTGGAACCTGGGACCTAGCACTGGAAAGGCCAGAGCACTTTACTCTGAGTCACCGCGCTGCATAAACTTAATACTACCAGTCTGTCAGGCCTTGGTTTAGCCTTCCCCAATTGAAAACATAAAATAAATGCGCCTTCTGTCCTGGTAACCACTGCCAGTGACTACAGGTAAAGCCACCTTGTACCTCTTAGAAGCTTTTACCCTGCTCCCATCATGCAAACCCAAACCTCTTGGGAATTGATGTGGCTTTTAGGAAGCAGAGAGCATATGAAGGGAAGGATACAGCATTACTTCATTAAATGATCAAAGGCAATTGCTAGAAACATACTTGTTATATTTAATGGAATACTAAGTACAACAATTCACCAGTAATTTGATTTCTAGAAGATAGAGAAATGTAGAGCTATAAAGGAGGTGCCTCTCCTGCATACAATGTTCTAGTTCCAGTATCACTATGTCCTGTGAGTCATTCTAAATGTCAGAACATTTGGCTGTCTCACAAAATAACACTGTGCTTTATGGGTATCAGCTCTAGAAGCATGCTGTCCCTTGGATGGTATTTTGTACCCTGGTAATAACAACTGACAAAGTCTGTTTATCTAAAGGAATGCAGCTGCTATTTTACAAAGGCCTTTAACCCTTGTAATATTTATTATGATCGGGTTATGGTAGAGCATCTATATACCATGCATGCCAATGAGGAAAGTATCCGCATTCACCTTCTGATCACATGTACTTCGTAGCTTTGTGACTGGGCACATTCTTTATTACTTAAACCAGAAAGCCAGTCTGCAGAAATCTATATTTGTATCCCTCCCCTTCCTAGTTTTTGTACTTTCTTCCCAAATATTAGAAATAAAAAGAGGTCACATGACAATCTGTTTCATTTTTCAACTTGCTGTGCCTGTGGGAAAAGTGGAGCCAGCATGTCACTGCTGTAATGCCTGTACCATTACAGGCACATTAACAAATAGCTCTTTGTGGCCCCAAACTTTTTTCATCATTTTAGTCTAGGCTTTTACACTCACGTTTTCAAACTGTGAACAGTAGAAGACCGTAAACCACATGTTGTGTGTTACATGTGTTTGCATTCCAGATCACTTTTTACAGCATACCTTGACACCTATTACCTTTCATACTCCATACTGATCCTGAATAAAATGGTATGACACATTGTCACCATATAAAAAACAGAATACAGTAAGTCAAATATGATCACTGAGAAACAACACTAAATTTACTTATAGAGAACAACACATCACTTTATAGTTAAGTTGGAGGGGGGCTCCTCTGAATTAGATGAAGTTGGCTCTTTGGAATTGGGGTGCAGCATATAAGACAAGACAATCCCAATATCCCCTGGGGCGTCTGATGTATTAGAAGGTCTTGTGGAAGACTGGGCATCAACAGATCAAAAGGGTGCCTGGTGCACTGTCCTTCAGTGAAAATTCAGATTTGCACAGGGAAGAAGAAAGGTGAAAATGAAGGAACAGCACAGTTTCCCACCAAGCACCAAGGCAGAACCACATAGAACAGAAACCAGTGTGGCTGGGGAACTACTTAAACACATGTATATTTTGTTTGTTAGTGTTTAAAATGTCATAACTTCTGCAAGTGAACAGCAGTGAACAAAGTTCCACCCACTTTAAAAAAATGTAATTTGTGTAGCTTGTGGTGGGCAAATTACTTTTATATATGCAGTGTCGCTCTACCATCCAGTAATAGTAGTGTCCAAAGCCTTACTGGTCATTTAACCTCAGAAGAGAGAACATGGTCTGTGCAGATAAATAAATGAGATGTTCACTCAGAACAAAATGACCCCAACGTGAATCGGTGGTCCATAAACTCTCAACAGTTCTTCTGACAATCAGGAAGATCCAGCTAAAAATGACCTCCCATAATGTAGCTTTAGGAAAATGAGTCTTTGTAATAAAACAATGGCAGGCAGCTAAAAGCTAACATTATCTAAAAGCTTGTTTGATAGAAAATTTGGCTGCTAAAATTAGAGCACCTGTCGCCTGATTATTCATGTAATTAATAAATGAAAATTCAAATACAGGACCAGGCCACAACTAGTTTGCTGCTCCTTTATTATGTTTATGGGTGAGAGCAGTCAAAAGATCCATTTCTATAATCACATGCGCATGTCATAATCTCTATTCTTTTGAGTAACCCTTGTGTGACTATAAAATATTATAATAAAGGTTTGGCATAGCTGCATGTAAGCATTTTAGGTGAAAAGTTCTTTACTTTCATCCTTTGCAGGATTTTCTGCCTGCATTAGATTACTGTACTTGTAGCTGTGGCATTGGTATAGAATCCATTAGGATAAACTTTAAAAATGTATTGCTTTTGTTTCTCTGTTTGGAGTTTCTGCATGATGCAGGGTTGGCAATCCACTCCTAGTTTGCATGGGTTTCCATGGATTTTAAAAGTGATGTACTTTTGTAAATTGACTCATTTCTTGTGATTCTTCCAGAATATTTTTAAAAATGACCATGTAGTTGTTGGTAAGCCTCCTCGTAGTCCTGTGTTGTCTAGAAAAGCCTGCGGCTCACCAGTGAAAAGTCCTAAACTCAACCACAGGGTAGAGTACAATTTTCTGTCCCTAACCATTTCTAAAACTCCTCCTTGCTTGACTCTGTGCAACATTTTATACAGCCTTTCTATTGGTCAATCTTCATTATGGTATGATAAATGACAGGGATACATGGGCCTGTTACTTCACCATATAAAACGAGTATTAGTTGAATATTTTCCCCTTATACAAGATCAGTACGAAGGTACCACATACCTGTGTTTTTATGTGTGTAGGTCTTCATGCATGGTTTGGTTACATTGCTCCTCACCTGTCTTTTCATTCTGTTATACTGATGTCTTTGTTCTCTTTAAGTATTATAAGTGAAGGTAACAAAAGTTATCATAATTAATAATTGTAGACATCTGTTTTACCTCTTATGAGATCACTGATGCACTGAGGTTCCATTTTCAAATAATAACATTCCTTCTTGTATAAAGTTGATCCCTCAGAATGTCCTTAGGGAGTACCGTACCCCTATCTGAGAGGTGGAAGCTTTAAATCTTATAGGTAGCTGTGGAGAAATAAATACATTTCTTAGTAAGAACACCTAATATATCAGAAATCAAGAAAGCAAAGTAAGTTATCGAAACTATTCCAAAAAAGTAACTTATGGCAGTATACCAGTCTGTAGATGTGGTGGTTGCTAGAAATCCAGTGTCTGTGTAAGTTTCTATAAACTGAACAGTAATCTACATTTCAGGATATCTAAATGTGGCATCTGACCCACAGCTACCTATGGAAAATGAATGGGGGAGGTAGTGAGCGGTTCAGTGCCGTCTGCTGCTGCCCACTTTTTATTTTGGCCTCAGCTTTATTTCAGCTTTATTAAGAACAAGCACAGTAGTTGGGTGGTTTGCAAGGTACCACCTGCTAAACTTAGCCTAATAGAAATACCTGCAGTAGTAAAATTATATGTCACAAACAGAAGAAGAGAAAAAGACAGCTTTTTGTGGCAACAATAAAGTAGTTTAATTATATCATTTACTTAAAGTGTTCTTGGCTAGACAGTCCAACTGAGCTATGTACTGACATGTAAAAATTTACCTGTATATTACAGTACCAATCTTAGCAATCACATTAGATGATAACACAACTCATAAGGTCTCTACCCGACACGTTTTGCCATTTACTAATTGACAAAATACAAAGAGAGAAGGAGAGAGTAAAGCGAAGATATAGGATATAGCAATAAAATAATAGGTTCAAAAAGAAAATGTGCATTTGTTGCTGTGTCCCCATTAAGGAAATCTCCCTTCATTTTCTGTTTTGTCTGACACCCACTGCTTCAACACTATGCAAAACTAAAAGAAAAGTTTTATCTGGTCTTGTACTTTAACACAAGTGTGTTTAGCCATTTTACTATGCCGTTCATCTCATTTGTCGATTTAGAATCTTGTAAGACTACATATACTGTGCTATGTTTATTTTGTATTAATTTCTAAAAAAAAAAACTTTCTGTCCACATTTCAATATCTCCTACTTATATCATATAATAAACAGATAGTAACAATCACACTTATACAACCTTACCCTTTTATGAACATAGTTTAATTTTTGTGGAATTGTGGAACATATGGGGGAAGCCACAGGGATTGCTATTGTTCTAATCCGGCCCATTAACCAGGATTCTTGTTTTATTTATAAGTAGTTCTGCTAGCTAATTTGTGGTTTAACCAAAACCTGGTAAGAGTCTTCCTAAACAAGTGCTCCATGCATACATTTAGCTGGATAGCATGGTACGCAGCATATGTGTATCTGTAAGATGAGCTGTGTATACTGCAGAGCTGTGTGACGCATGGTGCTTGGCTTGCATTGCTTACATGTTATATTTGTCACAATGAAGTTAACTTTGTGAAGCATTATGTCTTTTTTATGCCCTAAAATATAAAGTTTTCCTATGTGTTTCTACCTGATATCTGTGCAGTAATACTGTTCTACTGTGTTGTCATGTTTGTCATTTTATTGGTTTACAGTGAATATTTTTGGTGAAACAATGATTTCCAAAGCAAAATGACAGCCAACATTTGTGACAAATGACAATGATAAACTAAAATATGCAAACCACTGTTTTATTATTGCAGATCAATGGTATTCTAGCTGCAGTATAAAGTAATAGTACTACCATTTAACTATTGTTTAATATTAATTAGTATGAATTATTTATTATTATTTTATGTAACAGGCTTTTATTGGTTTGTTTGGTATTGGTATTTGGTATTGGTATTTAAGTGTTTTGCAGTGGCTGATACCAAATAATGTCTTTAGCAGACTATTGATGTGTTGAATGATATATAGATAATTGCACAGCCCAGGACAGTTCAGCACACTTTATTAGAGTTATATATCTGTTCAGTTTTATCACCATTTGCAAGCTTATCACCCAGAATGGTCCATAGTTGTCACCTCCAATACAATGTTTTAAGAGAGAGTCTTTAACACCCATTATGTAGATTACTGCAGATATGGGAGCCAGGGAGGGACTAAATCATTATGAGCTCCATTACTGTAAAATCCACAGCAAGTGAGGACATTGCAAATAAACTGATGTAAACACTGTCTGTATAAATATTTTTTTACTGAATGTTCGTGGCAATGTGGGCTCACCATAACGAAGAATAAACCTGTCTGCCCAGCTAAGGCAATGTTTGTAGGGTTGTCATTTGGCAGGTGAAGCGAAAGAGGTCAATAGTAGCCATGGCGCTGATACATTTCTTCCAAGTTCTGGGCTGCTGCCATTTAACCACCCACATGTCAGTGCACTTCATTAACCGGGAACTTTGCAGGTCAGGACTGCCTGAACATATCTGTGTTTTCTGATCGCAGATAAGGCTTCTGTGACAGCAGTATAGGTTGGACATTCTAGGCCAGTTTTTTTATTGACGGAATGTTCACTAGCACAGAAACTATTGTTATCACCTTCTGCTTGCATATGTGGAACAATATGATGGAATGACTCTTGTTTAATGACTAACCTGTGTTTTTGTTATTTTCCCTTACATTTTAAATTATACTAAAGATTAATTTATCTCTCCAACAGCGTGCAGCATTTAGTCATGAGAACATCCAGACTATGGGAGAGCTGTAAGTGAAGTTTTAAAATCATTTTTTCTACTACCTGTATGTTTGCACCTTAGGCATGTACATCTACAACAAAGCTGGGTGGGAAGAGCTGGGGAATGGGGCAGATACAGAATTTTTATGACAATGTTTCAAGACTGTACAGCCCAATCTTGCTGTGCTTGGAGCCCTAAAGCAGCAATGTCCAAGGCCCTGACTTTACAAGCATGTTGAGCAGGAACATAGTATTGAATGTTTTTAATATATGTAATTATCAATAATGGATAATAATTAAAAATCACTAAAATTAATTCAGCTGGCAAATACAATTTAGGAAATTCTGCAACATGCTAAAATTTGACAACTCGATTTACCTAATACCATTTTCATGTTCTTCATGATCCTCTGCAGATTTGTGGTCCAGTAAGTACCTTCTTGTCATTCTGTTCTGTACAACCCCCCAACACCACTTTCTGATCGGTATCTCTCTGTATACAATATCTTATGTAGACTGTGGAGAAGTTTCAGGGCTTTATTTTTAGCGCTGTGCCTAATTTACACTGCAATAAGATTTTGATCAGTAAAGTGAATTGAGTCCCTGACCTGAATCATACCAGTTTTACTTTGTGGTTATTAGCAGGCAAAAGAGTTTATGCAGAAAGTTATCAGAATGTCTGAGTTTGTCCATAGAGTGATAATCTGTTTTATGAATGTTCCTATAGATATCAGTCTCTGTATAACTATACTCCACGTAATGAAGATGAGCTGGAGCTCAGAGAAGGTGATGTGATTGATGTCATGGAAAAGTGCGATGATGGATGGTTTGTGGGTAAGCTTTTTTTTTTTAATATAATTTATTTTTTGATAAATACTAATAAAATATTAATACAGTTCGCGTTTAAGCAAACCTGTTAACCTGCTACCTGTCCCATAACCTTAAAGCCCAACTAAAATTGTACAAGGCTGAAATTCTAAGGGCTCTACAGCCACAGGCTCTCATATGGACACTCATACATGATCCTTCCACTAGATAAATTAAGAAGATATATAGTGCAGTGTGAAATAATATTTGGCTCATTAAACAAATATGGCATACACTTATCAAGTTGACTACAATTAGAATTTTCTTTGTTTAGTTACAGGCCTCTCTGTGCCTTAAAGCTTCTATTTAACACTGGGCACTGCCAGAAAGCAGCACTAGATGGGCGCCTCAGTGTTAGAATATTTACTAGGTTTATTATCTGTATTAACACTCAGCTAGTGCAGATATAGTGCTGGGCATTCCTAACAGAAATTCCTTACATTAAGATAAACAGTTAATACAACTGTAATAAAATGAATGTTAATAAATTAAATATTTCATGCAAATAATGAAAACAAAAACCAATATAGTTTTGAAGTTGGTTAAACTTCAGCAAATTAAACATGTAAATGTGAAAAAAAAAATGTATGCCAACTACAGAACATATATCTGTTTATCAAGAAAGAATTGTACAGGAAATGTAGTAGAGCATATATAGTAAAAAGAACAGAGAAAATAAAAGGCAAAATTACTCTCCTAACACTGGATGCCAGTCTGAAGCCCTGTAACAAGCATGTTTTTCCAACATTGGTGTTGTCTGTTGATCTGGATGTCTCAACACCAATGGTTGATCAGAAAAGTCAAAAGTAAAATTATTTTGGATATTTCCATTACTTTTCCTATTAGCATAATTAACAATAATGCAATTTACAGATGAAGATCTGAATTGAGAACCCTGACAACAACTGGTCTTCTGGTGATTTGAATAAATGTTCACTGACATGTTCACCTCTCATTTCAGGCACTTCCAGAAGAACCAAGTTCTTTGGGACTTTCCCTGGAAACTATGTTAAAAGGCTGTGATCGTGTTTTGGCTGCTGCCTCACTTGACACATCTATGTGACTTGCTAGGAAGCACGCTTCTCATTTATGAGCAGAACCAGTTCATATGTAATCTTTGCTGCCACCCGCCAATGTTTTCTAGCAGTATTAGAGCCAATCCGGCCCTGTTCTCTACACTACTGATAATATTCTAGCACCAATCATTACTCTTCACCAAATTGTTTTATTCAGGGCACCCACTGCCTCTGTATGTGTGGTTTTGAAGCTGGTTCACTCAGTTATCATTGCAGTGTAAGACAATCCAGCTAAAGGAGGTATTAATACATTGGTGTGTTTGGTTACATGAACAATGTGAATAAAAGAAACCTTAAACAGGTTTATGGTGAAGTGTCACATCACAGTTATCACTCTTCCATAGCTCAGCACTGGCCTTACAGTCCCTGTGCCAGTGCAAGTGTACAAAGTCAAAGAAATCCAGTCTAAATTATTTAAATGTTGTTATCAAATAGTCCTCTGGAATAAAACTACATTTTCCCTAAACAGGAAGCAAACAGTTACTGGTAAATAAGATTGGATCACAATATAAATCTTTTCCAAAACAGAATAAAAATAACCAGAACATATGTTTTACATATGAATGGTTTAATTTCCTACATACAGTGGGGGAAATTCAGGGAACATTCATGAAGATGCTCACATTTCTTGAGGTGCAAACAATATTGTTAAAAATACAACCAATGACATTCTGTAATTGTATTGATATGCATTTAGTAAATGAAAGCAAATGTCCTGTTGGTTGTGAACTGCATGCATGGGTTATTAAGCATAAGGATTGCAAATCTAAAAACAATGGCAATAATGACGGATACTATTGTGGCTCATTGTACCAAAGAAAGCAATGACAATAATAGTTCTTGGAGGAAAGCCTTTTGGCGTTACATTTACAAAATATTGCATTCCTCAAATATCCATACTACTTTTTGTACTTTGTTCACATTCTTTATGCACAGGACGGTCTAATTGTTTAAGCTGGTATAACACAAAGTCAGTAATACACAACTTCTACATTCTCACCCACAGTATAAAACCCATTGTAAAACCCCTTCAGCTGGCACTGACAGGTAAAGGTAAATAAAGTGTTTAGGAAGTTGATGTGTCTGTGTTTTGCCTATAGAAACAAGTCAGAATACAGAATTTGTTTTCTAATTTAGGTCACAAAATGAAGAAAAGGTGAAGAGTTAAGAAAAGGACACTTTCATATGATAAGCAGCCTTTACATTTTTAATCACCCTGACACATTTTATGAATATTTCTTACAAGTATTTTGTTTAGAGTAGCAAATTACGTTAAATAAACCTGATGAAAACAAAGGGGAAGGTCATTCTATCTAGACAAATTGGCTAAATTATAAAGGACAACAACGAGCAAAGATGATTTGCAGTGTGCAAAAATGCGAAGCGACCAAGAACAACAAGTCAAAGAAACATAAATTATAATTGGCTTTTTTATACTTTATTTTCATACAGAATAAAAACATTATATTGGATTACTTTGCATGGAGCAAAGTGCTCAGACGTGTTGCTAAGGTTTTAAATGTTGCTGCTACTTTACTACAGTAAATTATCACCTTTTTGAAAATATAATTGAAGCAGAAATGGTATTCAGGACCTATAGAGAAGGAACTGAAGAACTTTAAAAAAGTACAGAAAACAAGCAATTTATAGTGGAAGCCATTTCTCTACCACACTGTATTATGAAATTCAATTTGAGTAATGCTTCCAAAAAAATTATTATGAAATTCCTTTTGTTAACTCACAAGGATATTTTAAAAATTCATTATCAGTGGTGATATAATAATATCATGTTTGCTCACGTCATATATATAACATTTATACTTGAGTTTCACATTTGTGTGTAGAATTGTAGCATTTTCAAACCAACAATTCACAGTTGCTAGGAGAGGCATTTGCAGTATATTATGATTCTAAAAAAGCTCAATATATGCTATAGTATGGACATAAACCTACTTGGTATACTGCAGTAGTGCCATAATGAGAAGGTTGGTTGCCGGTATGAAGCACTCACTTTAAGGATCTGCTAACACAAGTGTGTTACAGTAAAGAGTGGTAAGATGGGTGTTTTACCACGCATAACCACGACAGCTTGGCAGCGCATGATACATGGTGTAATGTCATTCATTTCACAAAGCACCCCATTCACCTAGAAGCACACCACAACCCACTTTTTGCTACAATGTCTTACAACACTGGAATATTGCTCATTACCGTCCAACTTTAGGGTAAACAGGCCCTTAAACCAGGCTTTATATGGGAAGGACAGCTGCTTGGTTTTTTTAGTCCTTATACATAGTACACACAAAAATGTTTTTTCACATGGCAGGACAAATCCTAAGAGCTAGGTAGCCAACTCGCCTAGAAAGTTTTAAAATTTTCCACGTCCAGAGGGACCAGCTTCTAAAGTCTACTTTAATTTGTCCATCTCCAACATATTGACACAGGAGAAAAATATACTAGGATAACCTGGCACTACTGAACTACCATTATTCCCCCCCCCCCAAGAATATCTGACCAGCTAACGGCTTCATCCACACATCCAGAAATAAAGATTTTAAAAACATTGGGCAAATACTTGAAACATATGTATAGCTTTTCCACATCAAGAATAAATGTTAGCCAGTTTCACAAAAGCTAAAAAGAACTTAATTTGGAATCATAAACTAAGTGCAAGTATTACTGATGTTAATGTAAAACAATGCCTGGCTAGGAGTTTAGCACACAAGTAAACATGGATTGTTCTATTATAAGTTCTCACATCTCTATTATCTGGAGAGCAGTGTCCCAATATTCGCTCAACCATTGCAGCCTGGTACTCATTTTTCTATCAAATTTGACCACTCAAATGCTAGCAGTCTTGCTGATAAGATAAGTGATAGAATGAAAGGGCTGAAATAGGTATTTATTTTCCTTATTTAGTTTAAAAACAATCCATGTGTTTTTTTTCTGAACTCTGGTTCTCCCTTCAGCATAGAACCCATGACCTTATGCCTTGGTGTTGGGTACAAGAAGTATTTCAGCATTTTTTGTTACTGTAAGCTAACATAGGTCTACACTATTCACTTTAGCCTATACTAATATACATCATTCTAGAACAAGCCTAGAATGTTTACATGCAAACATCAAAAGATTATCTGGCATTTGTGAAATAGAAATTCAACAACATCATCCTTCATTGTGCTCTCAGTGAGCCTTATTCTTTCTTGGATATTCTCACTCTCCTGTTAGTGCTCATAGGTGTCAGATAAATATACATAATGGAGTTTCATTATGGTTGGGCTTCTGGAAGGTTTTTCCCCCAAGAAAGACAAACCCAAACATCTTGTTTGGCACATGACGGGAAAGAGCAGGCTGTCTACCCCTTAGGCTGCCACAAGCCTCAACCCCCCTGAATGGTACTGACAAGTGTTCTGCAGGCAGACGTTCTGGGTTTATTCTCTGATACCTTCTCTTTATCCATCAAATTTACATTGGAGTCTTTGACAACCGAGTTTTCAAATAGATTGATGGGATGTTGGGAATAGGTGCCATGGAGAAAAGATGGAGCCTCCTCCTATTCCTCAAATAGTTGTGGTGGTCTGCATGGGAGGCTTATTTGAATCTGTAAGGCCTATTTATTAAGGGGGCCCCTACATAGCTGCCCTCTCACCCTAAAACATATTTACATTGTACCCCTTACCCATTCACAGAATGCGTTAAAGAACAGACCTAAAAATAATGACACTCGCATTGGGAAAAATCATTTTTAATCAATTACTTTTACTCTCCACCATTAAATAACAGATCCTCAGTCAATGCTACATAAATATCAATGGTTGGTTTGTTTATTTTTGTAGATTATGTTGGTGTAATTATCATTGACCATTTCTGCCGCAAAGTCTATAAACGTAAGCAGGACATTACTATTTACATAATGCTGACAGAGCGTCTGTCATTATAGTGTTGGGAGTTTGTGTGTTAACATCCGCAGTTGGCGATCATTATGATTCATTTGAATTTACAATTGAGTGTAATTGATGCAGAATTATTTTTTGGGCGGACATAAACATATTTTTTTAAAACTCAGTAAGTAGATCTTATGTTCATGTACAATTATCTTGAAATGTTGGCAGTCATAGACTTTAATTCAAAATGATAAAACAGTCATATTACTGCAGTGACTTCAAAGAAAATTTGTTACAATCGAAAAGGCCATTTTCAAGTTTTACCACATATCCTTTAATTGAGGATTTGATAGCTCCAACTATGCAGTGTTTTATGGAATCTGTTCTCTTTGGAGGCTTTTAAACCAAATAGAACCAAATGGGTTTCATACTAGTCTAGTTACTGAGGTGTACAGAACAATAAGGTAATAAAGAAATTGTTGTGTTTTTAAGATGGTATTGTCTATCAAGAAGCCCCACTAAAAAAAATACAGGGTCTGACAAAATCCAGTCTACAACTATCTCAGCACCTTACTAAATAGTGTTTACTGTATTACTCCTTTTTAGATACACAGGTGGCTCTAAAAAGTGACTTTTTCTGTAGTATTTTGTACATATTGCCTGGTGTCTATGTACAGGGCCTCTGTCCTGTCTCTTCCTCTATAAGCCTTGTAATTGGGAGCATCCAAGCCAGCGTCAGGCTGCCAGCTTTTCTCTGCTCTTTGTCACGCTAAACTGTTGGGACCTGTAAAATAGCCTTTTATGAACGATTTTGTGAAACAATAAAGTTAGTTTTACCAGTGGTATCTAAATGTACATATTTATTTGTAACAGAGAAATGCTATAAAATAAACATCTCTTTTGCAGTATGTTGAAGACATTAAAAGCTTTATATTTGAAAGGCTTTGAATTTTCAAGTTGTTCTACTGCATGCAGCTTTGCTATAAACACCTACTGTTAATGACGTTTCCTAGGGAGGAATTCAGTGTCTGGCTCAGGCATGGGTTCATCTGCGTCCATAGATGTATAGTCGGTCAATGACTAGGCATTAAAGAACATGGTGGTCATAAACAGCTGGGTGCTCACCTATACCTGCTCTAATGCCTGTATTATTTCAAAAAGCACTGTTTCTACTCTGTATCTGGTTAAAAAAAAGTGTTTCATACCTGGCTACCAGAATTAACTTTAAATTCTTACAAGAAAATGGTATTTGTGTTATTTTCTGTTGGTTTGTTATTTTTCTTCAATAGACATCTAATAAATTTTGCCTGAATACAATTGTCTAAATCTGTTTTTCCTTACTGTAAAGTTAATATGAAGTCTTCAAACTAGTGGTTAAAACGGCATTATATACTATGAGAAAACTAACCTGTTCATTCCAATCCAGTTAACAGCATCAGTAGCACATAACAAGAATGCATGTTTGATACCAGGTTATACACTAAAAGGATTCTGTTTGACCAGCAATAAAAAGGATATAAAAATACAACAATTCGTGTAATACCAACTCAGTTTTCACAGTTCAAATTAGTCTGAAATTCTGCTCTTAATTTGGGTCTGAAGCAAGTGACCTGCTCCCCTCCCTTATATCAGATTTCTAGCTGTCAGGCTGACCCCCTGTCCTTGAATAAGTATGCAGATTGGGAATTCCGAACTGGCAACTCCATAAAACTGGGTCACGCTGTAGCTAAATTTTGTTGTTTTATAATTCTAACTTGAGCTACTGATCTTGATAAACATGCATTTTACAAGACAGCAGATAAGCAGAACCTGGACAAGTGTTTAGAAAGCCAGCTGCTGACCCTAAACATACAAAATATTCATAAGCAATACATCATACTCCTAATACTAACATTTAAAAATCTTTTACTTAGGGCAGTGTCAGATCACAAGACCCCAAGGGGAAACTACAGCACAGGGAACTAATTTTCACAATACTTTTCCAGCAAAACATTCTGTTCTCAATCTCGCCAGTCATTTTTTTTACATTTTGGACTTTGTTTTAAATCTCTTTGCATACAAATGGTCTGATTTTTTAAAGCTCTCCGAAGCTGGAGAAGGAACCACTTTCATTAGTGAAGCTGGGTGATCCAACAAACCTGGAATAGATCAGGTCCAGAATTTAAAACATTTGCTAATAAATAGCTAATGACTTTTAGGTAATCTTACAGATTTGCTGGATTACCCAGCTTCACTGATGAAAGTGTATCCTCCCCAGCCTTGGAGAGCTTTAATTTCTGTATAACTCTAATCAGAATTTTTTAGGACTTTAGTGCCAGCAGGATTAGAAGCTGTGAGTGTAATACAGGAAAGATTTCTATACCACAAGGACAGCTAAACATGCAAAAGGTATTTGTAATTAGCTTGAAAGAAAAGTGCATCCATGCATCTGGTATGACATCCTTTCTTGACTGGGAATGGTGCAGAGGGTACAAAATTTATGTCAACAATAATGGATTTGTTTTTGTTCCTCACAAGCACCATTTTTAGGTTTATTTTGCCTCCAAAGCTTTCCTAATGAGGTCCCCTGCCAGGCCCTTTACCATCCATCTATAGTTACGTCTCTGTTTTTAACCTGACTAAAACTACAAAAATGCCACCCTTAGGATATATAGTATGCTGTTGGTGCTCACAAAAATAGATTTCTGGCTTTCAGGGGTGATCTAGAACTAGACTGGAGTTTTCAGAGCATAAAGCAGGTGCATAAATTAAACTGGGTCACTGTCTGTTCAATCCCAATGAAACTGTTAATACTTTCATGTTTATTTGTAATAATTGACTTTGTTCTTTGTGATAATGATGTTCTACATGCTATGGGATGCCACATACCACACACAAACAGAAACGCTGTGTCTTTGCTTGGATTACATGGAAGATACATTTTCAAGTGAGGGAATTAATAACAGTTACATGCCATTCTCATGGTCTCATACCACTTGAAAAAGACGCTGCCCATTACAAGTGCTTCACGGGGTTATCTTGTACTTCATCCCGTAATGCTGAAATAATAACAACCAGCCACAGCTGCAGTCATGATTTGCCTTGACCATGGGATATGTCAAGGTGACAATAGCCCTTTTTACATAACATTTGTTTTCTTTGTCAGTTTCACTAAGGAAATAGCAATCATTTTCAGGGATGCAAGGCTATGGTATGGACGTTTTATGGTGGCCATAGTAGTCCGGGAATTAGACTTCTTAATAGTAGTTTCTTGTCAATGCTGTAATTTGTTAATAAAGAACATTACTCTCTTGATCTTTTGGGTTTGAGCAGCAAAATAAATATAAATACATACATATGTAAATTCAATTAACTGTAAATATTTCACACATCCCACACAATCTTTCAAGGCATATGAGTTATTAGACCAACTTATTCAGTGCTTGACTGATTCATCCAATGTCTGGCATCCTAAACATAGGAACCTGTTTATTCACACCGGTCTTTAGTGATGTTGGCACGCATTGTAATATACAATACTTAATTTTACATGGTATAAATATAAACGTATCCATTATAAAATAACCCCATACCCCAGCCTAACTGAAGTGGATCTGTGCCTGGCTGGTGTGCTGATCCTTTGCCTGTAGTGTGCCACCGCTATTTGCATGCTTAGATTTACATCCAGGCAATTAACATTCTTCAGAATAGATCAGTTTACATAAAATCCCTGTGCAGGTCCACTTTATTAGCAGCCTTGTACACCAGACATGCAGGATGTTATCCTTGCAGCAAAAGTGATATGGACATGTGGGAACCATGATATGGTAATATCAGCACCTATCTGTTCAGAAACATTAGTTTCATAAGATATAGCACACAATCAGACTGTGGTCAGAAGTATGCGGAATATAGAATGCAAGGGTCAGGATTATGTAATGTAAATTATTACATAAATACACAAGGATTTGGTTTCACATAAAGAAATGTTAAAGTTAAGGTTTATAAACTCAGCCCATGGTCTTTTTTTTTTAAATGCCACAACCAGTGGTTCTCATCAGTACAATTCCCATGAGATGGAAGAAAAGATTAAAGTCTAGCACTGATGAGAGTTAAAATGAAAAACTTTAGGTGGACCCAATACTTAAATAAAAGGAAGTTTTTCTGGTTTGAGTTCTGTAATTGTCTGTTTTTATTGGTTGCTAATAAAAAATAAATATAAAAAAAAAATAAATAAATAAAAGGAAGTTTTTGCCCCTGAAATAAAAATAAATTCTCATCCTATATTTGCATGCATATGGGCCTGATTTATTAAGCTCTCCAAGGCTAAAGAAGATACACTTTCATAAGTGAAGCTGGGTGATCTTAGCAAACCTGGAATAGATTTTTTAAAAAATCATTTGCTATAGGTTGGCAAATGTTTTCAATCCTGGACCAGGACCAGGTTTGTTGGATCACCCAGGTTCACTGATGAATGTGTATACTCTCCAGCCTTAGACAGCTTTAATAAATTAGGCCTAATGTGTCATATTTAAGGCATATTGTAAAAGTAATAATATTGAGTATGTAGCTATGTATTTTCATGTGCAACTGTACAGTGCACAGCAGCCAGGAGAATGCAGCATACAGGAGTGTAATATTGGCAACCAGCAGACTGGGATAAAGGCTTATATACAGAGTGCCACTTTACCCCTTCTAAGGTCAGAATGTATGATTGTATTATTTCCCCGGATGTGTATTGATTGCACCAGCCATGACAAACTCCAGAAAGAGACAAAATAGACCTGGGGGTTCATACAAGTGGCACATTTCCTCCCACTATACCAAAATATGCTGTCCTACCTATTGCCCAGATGTCATACCTCCCTAATACAGAGCCATTGTACATTGGCCACACCATTTCTAGGTACTTTGCAATATCTAGCTTCAATACTCCTATATCACAGACCGATAAAATGCCTGATAAATTGAGGGATTCCTTACCTCTGAACATGTTATAAGTCAGTAACTGAAATAAATATTAAAGCTAAAATACATAGCATGACAGCTAGGAAACATTGCAGAAATAAATTCTCCTTAGCAGAGTTCTCCTTTAATTTCTGCCCCTAGAGAGCATAAAGAAGAGAATACCTTATTAGTCTTCCAGCTGTCACTGCTTGTTGAAGTGATATGTTCAAGACTAGCACTTCTGTGGTAACTGCCTCTAAACCCAAGACATAAATAGAGATGGAAATGGCAAGCAATGTATCCAGCAAGTTTAAGATTCAATTCTTGAGTTTTCCTACCAGTAAAAATATTTTCAGCAGATTCAAGCACCGCTCCTTTGCTTTATGACTATTTACCCTTACACATTGCTTGCTGAAAGTTAAACTTGGTTGGATACATTATTTAAAGTATACATAACATAAACTCCCAACTTCCAAGTGTTTGCTCATATAGTAATTCTACATGCCTTTGTCCTGAAGGAATGTAGTCTGTGCAAAAGGCACTACAACTATTCCCACCCCCCATTTTATAGTACTTTGGAACATCCATATAACATAGTTGGTCCATATCCTGTGCCTGGTTTGTTTATGGAGAACTTAGAAGTTTATCTTCTCCTCCTGTACATTAAACAAGCTCATGGCAGGAAATTAAGTCTGCCACACTTTCTGTTGGCTCAGTGTATCTGTTTTCTTTATCTAGAAGTAGTTATGATAGATAGTTATGATGATGGAAATCTATATGGGACAGATGGGAAATTTTAATATACCGGTAGTTTCATTTTAAGTTGACATGTTATATGCAGTTTTATATACAGGATATTTACACACAAATTAAATGATACAATTCCAAACAATAAGAAGTAAATACCAAGTGCAAGCTGTTGTTGTACAATGCCCAAGAAAATATCAAGTGATGATATGAATCCCAATTACAGATAAACATTTCTCAGGTTGCAAAAGTCACCTCCACATATGGCATTATCAGTGCTGCACATATATTTATTCCTGTGAGTCATTTACCCTGGAACCGAGTTTGTAGAAATCAGCTGTACTTATTTTGTAAGGAGGTAGAGCTACAGAACCATCCAGGATATTTAACTAGTTAATAAACCTGTGTAGACTCATTGGTTTAATATTCACACCTGACAGCAAGAAGGCCTGATGATCCGTGAATAAATGTCATCTCAGCAACACCATTGCAGATTTTGCCTCCTGGAGAAACAAATGTATATTGTCCTACCCCTTACAACCTTTTTTTATTGTGTGCGGGATATTTACAAACTAGAATAATTTCCCTTCCAAGAAAATGCCATAGGTGTGGTAATTCCTAGAAACATTCCTCCTTTACCACGAGGCCTCATGTTAAATTAACAGTAATGCCCAACACCTTGGATGACTCCTATTGCTCCTAATACAATTTACCCAAACAATCTCTGGTAGCACTATTGAAATTTTCTTATTGCACTGTATTGGACACAAGCAGCTGCCAACAGCATAGAAGTTCAAACTAAACCAGCAACACAAAAGATAGAAAGAGTAGGCAAAGCAAATCTTTGCACTTTCAGGTAATTTGCCTCCAGACCCCCTCCCCATCCACATGTTCCAATTGTTCTAGTCTGCACCTCATAACTGTCAGCAGCTTTTGGATTTCCTAGAGAGTGAGTTAACGATAATATCCTGAGTCATGAAATTAGTCTTAGTTCAGCATTTTGAATGGTCTTTAACCCTAAAATGCTTTTATTACCTAATACAGAAGATTCTATGTTATGTCATATAACCAGCATGACAGCTCTCATCTGCAACAGTTCTAACAAAACTTTCTGTGTGTTTGGTGGCATGGTGTCCTTCAATAGACGTAAGCATTGAATGCTCAAAATGCTTAAGAGGCTGGACAACTCTGGCTTCTGGAGAGGTGAGAATACTACTTATTCTCTTAAAGAAGAAAGTATACAGGGCTACTTTAAGCAATACAATTTGCCTTATCCAGCTTGTGATGGATGGTAAAAGAGAAGTAGCAGATTATTAAGTGTTCCCTTCTGCCTACTTTTCCTGTCAACTTGTCCCTTGGGAGCACAAAAACACTGAAGTACAACTGCTTAGTTATTTGTGGTGCTTCTCCTCTCATAGACAGAATAAACTCTGCTGTACAGGGGCTTGCAAGGAGCTTAAATCAAGTCTAAATCAAGGGCTAGTTCCCTTTAAAATACACATTAACTGGTGTTTTATATATGTCTGGAGGTCAGCTTTAAAGTATACCTGAACTCTGGAACACTTGTGCTAACAAAACCTATAGCTGAGCTCCCATTACAAACGTCACACATTTTGTTTGAATATCTCACTCTGTTTTCAGGATTGTCAACTATGCTTAGTGGAGGGTGCTGCCGAAACCAAACAGAAAGCCACAGCAAGGTTAGCAAACATTTTTAGTCAGAAAAACAAGTGTCAGAGGTATAAGCTATGCAGAAAATGTCTTTATCCGAATTTATAGAAAGCAAGATGGCTGGCACCCATGAAACAGATACAACACATATTGCAGCTCTGCCCAGCAAGGTGAGATGACACCATGCACCAGAGGGACGATGGCATTACACCTATCAACAGCAGCACCACTTATCTACAGTCACTATAAACATGAATGGAACACATACTTCTGCTTAGCAGTACTGATCTACTGAGAGCAATGATATGCAAACCACCATTTAGGAAGTCAAGAGCTACCAAATGTAAATGTATTGTTTAGTAATGTATTGGTACAATAAAGAAATGTATATCATAAACTGCTACATATATATGAAATAAACACCAATCAAAAACAACTGATAACATACATCATTGTTCATTTACATGAAGAATTGATTTACTAGATTACAGAATACTTTGGTATGGAAATAGAACAATAACTGCTGATGAATCTACAATACAAAAACAATGAATGTAGCATAGCTAAACACAATAGGAAACATTCAAAAACAACCTCTCCCTTTGATTTCAGAAAACAAATTACTGTGTAATTTATCATGATGAATATTAATTAATATTATTATTTATAATTATTAATAATAATAATAATAATCATTATAATAAACACTATTTATATAGCGCCAACATATTATGCAGCACTGTGCATTAAATCGGGATTTTGATCTTTTAAATGACATGGCCTAGAATATTGTTTTGCTGAAAACTGTATGAGCAGGCATCATGGAGAGCTGCCTTGTGTACTGTATTCCCAGGCATGGTGACATCCAGATACAAGGAAGTATAGATTTCCTTAGTACTTAAGGGATGCCTTCATTTATATCAGAATACATTAGGCCTATTTGATGATAACTCTGAAATCTCTTTATGTTCTCCAGCAGTGACACACTTTTGGATTATAAGGTCCCCTTCTTCTTTCTTGCTGCACTGGCACTGTTCCCATTTGGAGTGCTTCCAAATTAACTCTCTTGGAATGAGCCTGCTCAGTATCCATTTGCCAGACAGGGATTTAACATTCAAACCAAATAAGGAATCAGCCTGCCAAACACGGGGGTGACGTATGACTCAAACTATTAGCATGGAGCTCAGCCACCAATGACTATATAATCAACCACATAACTAGATCTTAGGGCTTATGGTGCTGACAGTAATGTAGAAACCATAGTTCAGCAATTATTTTATTAATAGTGATATTTGAATTTGGGCTTTTTATATTTAATTACATTTTGCCCTAATGTTACTGCAGCATGTTAACCTGGAAGAAATCTGAAAATAAACCATGTTTTTTTCATCAGGTTTAAGGTTAGGGTAGGAGTAAGTAGGTAGGACCTTAGTTATAGTGTGGATGTTTACATATTGTGGCCACCAGATCTAAAACGATCTAATATGCCTACTAGGGAACTGTCACAGATTCAGGAATAGTCTGAGGTACTGTGCACCTGTAACCTTACCTGTAAAGTAAAATGAATGTGTAAAGTGTGTGAGATAGATATATGTTGCGAAGGAGTACAAGATATCAATCAGGAGCAAATTTGTAATTCAATAATGTATTATTGTATGTGGTGTTGTATACAACACTGATTCTAGAAAATATTTATTTTAGGAATCACTTAGTGTAGTTATTTGTATTGTAGTGTTAATATTCGTAATCAAAATGGGATATGCATTCCTAATGATTATTAAATTCTAACACCAAGATTTAAAAAGTGTTATATTGTGGCTAACCTGCCCTTAGATGTGGTGGCAGAATTATTTTATTTTTATTACTCACCTGAATATCCTGGCAATAACACCCTCTTAGGATGAAAATGCTTATTCTATGGACTGCCTCTTATCCTACTAATGTACTTATCAAGATTAATCCAATCACCACCAGGACTGATACACTGTAAAACGTTTTTGGTTTGATTATACCTTAAGGTGCGTACACACTTCCAATTTTTATCGTTCCAATCGAACGACGAACGATCGATTGGGCAAAAAATCGTTCGTAAAAAAGTAACCAACGACGCCGACGAACGAGGAAAGTCGCTGGAAACGAATGACCGGACCGACGGATCGGATTGGACGACGATCGTTGAACATCGTTCGTGTGTACGGTCGTTCGTTGATCGTCCATGTTCAGAGCATGCGTGATGAATGAACGTCCGTTCACTTTCCTGTCGTGCACATAGTTCCTCTATCGCTCAAACGATCGTATCTATTGTGTGTACAATATCTACGAACGATCGTGTCGTTAACTCTATGTGCAGGATCGGTGCTATACGATCGTTCGTATATATCGTGCATGAACGTTCGTCGTTCGTTTTCCAACGATAATAATTGGAAGTGTGTACGTAGCTTTAAAGTCAATCCACCACTGAGGATTATTGAAGCTGAGCCCACAATAAAGAATGCCACCTGCCTGGATATAAAACTGATCTTTTAGTGCCAGTAGTGTCACACACACCTGAAACATGCATGCAGATAACTGTATGACCAGTTGTGTTACAATTACCTGAATACAACATCTGTATCCGCATTTTGGATCAGTGATTCAGAATGTATCATGGTGTAGCCTCTAGAGCAGGGGAGCCCAACAGGTGGATCGTGGTCTACCAGTAGATTGCAAAGGCAACGCGAGTAGATTGCGGTGCCCTGCCTTTCAAAATAAACTCTACCGTGCACAGGATTTATTAAGTCCAAGTTTTTATTGTTGATAGATCATTTTGACTTGGTTATTTTAAAAGTAGCTCACAAACCAAAAAGGTGTGGGCACCCCTGCTCTATGGCATTGTGTAATGGCAACAAACAGGCGATTCATATTTTAATAAACCCCCTTGCCAACGCACCGCAATACAACAATGAGAGTTGATGTGTGCTGCACATTAAAAACACAACCTGCACCATTTTCGATACCACATGCTGTGTTGGGCAGCCTTACCACAATGCACACCAATGTAAACTCAAACATGATGTGTTTTAGAAAATACAGACTATTGCCATAGTGGAAACCAGAGTTTAGGAGAATCACAACACCAACTAAGGAACTACCTGCTCCAATGACACCCATATATTAAATAGGAGGTGTGATCATTACCTGGACAGGAAGGAACAGATAGCAATAAAAACAGGAGCATGGTGGCCCTGAGGTAAGTCCTCTGCCCTTTGGAGCGCTAGGACCCAGGTTTGAATCTCATTCAGGACACTATCTGCATAGAGTTTGCAGGTTCCCCCTGTGTTTGTGTGGGTTTCCCTTCCACATCCCAAAAAACATGATGTTAGGTTAATTGGCTTCCCCCCAAAATTGACCTTAGACTGTATGTAAGACATATGACCAAGGTAGGGACATTAGATTGGGAGACCCTTTGAGGGACAGTGAGTGACATGACTATGGACTTGTACAGCACTGCGTAATATGTCAGTGCTATATAAATACTGTGTAATACTAATGTGTATTATTTGTCTGTGTCCCAGCTGGAAATATTTCTAATATTTTCTTGTCCTGAACAGAAATACAGCAATAATAAATACTTAACTGAGACTTTAACACTCTTGTTCTCTATCGAAAACAAAATGATTTTGCTAGAGTTGGGCTTTATTCAGCTCTGGTTTTTCATACCTCCGCGTTTTTTTAAAGTAAAGAAAAAGCCTTGACTCATTAGAACCTATTCCCTCATTTGATGTAGCATCTTTCCTAGGTCAGTGAAGTGCAGTCCTATGTATCTCTTCTTTTTCTGACCTCACCAACTCTTAGTTTCATATTACGATGTTACAGTATTTCAGTAAGAACTTGTCGTGAAGTGAAATAGCATTCCCCTGGTTCTTCAGATGTACTATGATTTGACTTTATGCGATAGCAAGGGTCTTTACACATAGTAAAATCTCATGTGACTCCAGAGGCAGGTCATTTTTGTAATACTAAGCAATGTTGTATAAATAAATCACAGATATAAAATAAAAGGTGGAAAAACATCTAACTATATATATTTCTAGAGAATAATTTTTGGAACAAAATCATTCCTTCATAATAGAAAACATGAAAGACACTTGAAAACTAACTTTTGATCTGCTCACTATAATTTATAATGCAACAACAGTTACCCACACACTTTATGTGAAAATCCTAGAAACAAAAACAATCTCATAATCATCAGTGCTAACAAAACATACGCATTTGTTATATTATTATTATGTATTTATATAGCGCCGTTCATGGTCATCACACACTGTCCACCAAAGGGGCATTATGTCATTTATACAGTGAAATACAAAGGCCATTTTGTGAAGGGAAGCCAATTAACCTAACTGCATGTTTATGGGATGTGGCAGGAAACCGGAGTACCCAGTGGAAACCCACACAAATACAGGGATGTACTGTCTGACCTTTCTATGTTCCATAAATCTCACTTAGATTTACCACATCATTATTTCTTTTAGATATCCGTCTGAAAAGGTTACATGCATTTAGTTTTATTATTGAGATTCATTTGTGTATAGAGAGTAACAGAAGCTTTTATTGCAATGCAAAAACAGAAAAACTACCAGTGACGAGAAAAATAAAAGCAATAACACATAGAAACAATCTTACAGAGATTCTAACCTCTCACTACTTTACTACAAAAAAAAAATGTGTCAGGGTCAGTAGAAGCATATATGATGTACATCATACATTTGATATGTAAATGCATATATATCATATGAGTACATGATCCTGTACGTGGGTGATTTTTGGGGCTAAAATATATTTATTTGAGCTAGTCACAGGGTTAACGTATGGAAAATGTGCCAATCACCATACACAAGTGTTTGGGCTCTGAATAAAATCTCACTTTATGCCACATGCCACGTTTGCCTTAAGCCTCATGCTTTCATGTCAGCTGGTTCTTTTCAGTTGTTGGTTTGCATTCCCTGATAAATAACACTACTCAGTAATGTATTTACTAATTTGTGTAATTAAAGCTGCCTAGACACTTGTAAATGCTATATGCTCATAGAGTCTACCAATGGGTTAGTAGAACTGGAAATATTGTGGGCATGACAAAATGGAACAATGTCACAGTGATAAGATGGCATAAAATATGATTTTATGCTGTACCAAAGAATAAGGTCACAGCCCTCCAACTACATCCTTATATTTCCTGAGCACGTTCAACCACTATAAAATTTAATTAGTTTATCTCTCAGGTTCACCCATGATAGTCTATCTTCTCCATTCTTTGAAAGATTTTTTAAATCAGGCCCATTCTGTCCGCCCATCTTGGAGTTTTAACTTGGGTTAAAATTTTCAATTTCACCTAAAACTAAAACATCTAAGTGAAATAACAGTAAGGGTCATTTCCAGATCCTGAGACTTGCAGTTATTGTTCACCATAACACCTAAAATGCTAATTGCCCAATGACATGCTAATCCTCTGGCTTGAATATTGTACGAGCCTGTATACATCAATTCTCTGCAGTAACATACATTGTGTGTGTTGGTGTGGCTGTGAATACATCCATTTATTAGCCAAACAAGATGCATTGATCTGTGGTGCGTCAGCCAGTCCATTCAAATTGATGTTTACAAATCTTAGTAATTAAATACTTTTAGAAGATATACATTTATCAAACATATTTATGGATACTTGGCTCCCCTATTAAATCTGTTTTTATCATTTGGAACTTAACTTTTTTAGGTTTTTTAAAACTCACATGAAATTTCACTTGGCAGGCATAATTATGCTTAAAATTTTGGTTCTGGACATTTTTGTTAATTTGCTGTAAGACAGTTCCAAGCAAAACATTTTCTCTTTTCAATGAAGATGTCTGAAACCAAAAGGAAAAAGAAACTTCTCTAGTACTCTACCATCAAAATTATAGTCTTATTGTCCTGTTGATGACTCTTGTACTTGAGGGAGAGGGCAATGAGGACCGAATCCAGTACTATTCCTATGTTACTTAATATTAATATAAAGATTTTATCTATCCAACAGTCCACACGTGAGACTCTGTCTTATAGTTATACCATAACATCCTCACTTTCTTGCCTTGTAATGTAGCCTATTCTAAAGGGAAAGGGTATCATTAATACCTCTAATGTCCCTATAACACTGTCCCTAATTCAACCGACTGACAAGAACCAAAGCATTAGATATAAATCCAAATCCAAAAGGTGGCCTATTTCCAGACACAATGAGAAGCAACATGTTTCACAATAACCATTTTTATTATATTACATTGGCCCTGATTTATTAAAGCTCTCCAAAGCTGGAGAGGATACGCTTTCATCAGTGAAGCTGGGTGATCCAGCAACCCTGGAATGGATTTCTTAAAATGAATTAGCTATTTGTTAGCAAATGTTTTCAATCCTGGACCAGATAGATACCAGGTTTGCTGGATCGCCCAGCTTCACTGAAGAAAGTGTATACTCTCCAAAATGATTTTCTTTTTGTTTCCTTTTGCTCATCTTTGCACACTATTCAATGGAGTGGTGCTGATGCTGTAGAACTGCTGCTCCTTACATGTCATGACTGTATGGCCATGTGCATTATAATGTAAAGCATACAATAAAGTGTTAAGCAACCCACCTTAACATATTGCTGCATATCAGGCTGGTAAAAAGGACCTCTAAAGTGGAACTAAACCCCACTATACTCACCTATCCCATCGCAGGGCACTGCCAGTAATGCAGAAGGGACGTTGCCTGTCCCTTTATACAATAAAGCCCTGACCGGTCACAAGTTTGTAAAGTGGAATGGCAGAGCACCAGGTATTTTTTCTATTGATGTTACAGATTTACAGAACAAATTACAGATTCACAATACAGAACCTCACAAACAAATTATATACATCCTAATAACACACACAAGCACTGCTTTGTAGGCAATGCAACACAGAGATATTGACATGTCAAAAGCTCATATGAAAAATTTAGTGGATAGGTATGGATTATTTATCCCTGGTACAATTTTACCTTATTTAAACTATGAAAACACAACATTAAGGCCCGCTTTATACCTTTGTGTTTAGGTAATACAAGTTCAAATGTAGTTTACTGAGCATTACTGGCAGTAAATGGCATTTCAATGGCAGCTTGTGTGGAGGATTGCAGTGCCATTGATGGTGTGCCATTGCACAACTCACAGCCAGCAACATCTCCATACTGAAGTTAATCATTACTTACATGACATGGTACAATGTGTTAAAAAAATAAAATAAAAAAGTTTACTATTTACTTTTTTTCCTTTTGTCTTACACTGGCATCCCATTCTAAAGGTATACCAATAGACCACAAGTATGTTGTTCACGCCAATGCTCTGATACTTATGCATTCAACAAAAGCCTACAAAAAAACAAGGTGTCTGTGGATGACAGGATTGTTTGTTTATGAAAACTTTAGCCAAACTTTCATTTCTTAAACAGCTGTCTGAGTGTTTAAGAGTTTTACCAAAAAAATATCAGTTTTCCACTTGCTAAGTATATATCATAATAAAAATTTTAGCAGAGGGCACAGCATCATGTTAGCTGACAATTTCCCCATCTTAGCCATGCCCAAAAAATATATGAAAATAAGCTGTACTGAACATGATATTGTATGTAGGGAGCTGCCCAGAAATTCACCCCCTCTGCTCATTCTCCTCCCTTCTCATTCTCCTCTGTGAATGTCTTGTAGCCAGAAGCTGACGTCAGCCTGAGCAAAGGAATAAAGAGAAGATCATTGGGGATCAGGCTGTCTCTGCTTCTACTTGCAGGGGGATAACTTCTCAGGGACCTGTAACTTACTTGTAAACTGCTAACAAAATGCCACAGAATGTGGTTCTGCCTGGACCTGCGCCCTGGGGATTCAGGCTAACTGGGGGCATTGATTTTAACCAGCCACTGCTCATCTCAAGGGTAAGTAAATTGATTAAAGTGTTTTTTAAAGATTACACTTTTTAAAGACATATTCTCTTCTCTATTCTTGGATAGACAGATAGATAGATAGATAGATAGATAGATAGATAGATAGATAGATAGATAGATAGATAGATAAAGCTGAAGCTCCTGGACAAAATAGTAGATTAGTTGATAAAAGTTTGGAATCTGAAGCTGTGATTTTCATTGCCGATATGTTTTGTGTATCTCTGTGTTGCATTGTCTTCAAAGCAGTGCTTGTTTGTGTTATTAAGATGTATATCATTTGTTTGTGAGGTCTGTACTGTGTCATACATAAGTCTTGTATTTAAATTTGGAGATGTGGCAATGGTGGTGGTATATCACAGTGACTGTAAATAGAGCAATAACGTGCCTATCCTCATCATTCAATAGATCAAAAAACAACAAAGACAGAGATTTACGCAGGGTTTATCGGCACAAACGATGTATTCAACATGCATTAACAAAATTTGTAAAAGGGTTTGTACATTAAAAAATACCACTGTATAGACCTAGTGGTCAGGTATAATCATTGAAGTCATAAGATTACTTAATACAATAAACAGTAATCAAAGTTTGGTTTGAACCACCTTATTATCCTTGGGGTTCAACCACAGACAAAGTGATTTTTTCACTAGACATATACCAGCTATCAACTTATATATTGTTGACCATATACAATGTTTGATCATCAAAGCATGTTGTTGGATATACTCGACTCGATACGGCTTCTTCAGGAGTATTGACAGCATGCAGCATTAATCCACTGGTCTAGATGCAATTGACACAGACAATCTACGCATGCTGTCAATACTCCTGAAGAAGCCGTATCTGGCGAAACGCGTCGAGTATAAAGAAATATTCTAGCGGCACTTTGCTTTTGTATTTTAAATAAAGTAGGCTACCTTTTCTTTAAAAATGTATTATCTAATGAAATATCTACAAAATGATTTTCATTCCTTTTGCTCATCTATGCACACAATTTAATGGAATGATTACCAACCGCACCCCTTACAGCCCTGTAGAACTGCTGCTCCATGTCATGACTGTATGGCCTAATCTGGTAATGTTCATGGCAAGTGTATGCTTTCTCATGGTTCTAAAAACATTTCAGACTCTAACAATAAATATAACATTGGTTGCTGAAGTAAATACAGGTTACATGCATATCTACTTTTTTATTAAGAAATGTTTGTCTGGTTACCCTTGTAAATGTTGTAGTGAGTATTCTTTATGCGAAACAACAATTATGGCCATACAACTCCCCACAAATATATAAAAAAAGCACCAATTAAAAAATGCTTCCTAATAAAAAAATGTATTAAACACATTTTAAAGGCAACTATTCCTAGAGCCTGAGTTTTGTGTACACATCTTCCAGTCTCCTGTATAGTATCACTGCCAAACAGATGTTATGTATGCCAACAAGCTACACAAGAAGAGAGAATAGTGAGCAGAGAGTTCATTTTATTAGTCTGCTGATTTCTCTTCACTGTCCATTCACAGATTGGGGATATGAGGGTGACCATGCAATGATGAACTGCTTTAGAGAAAAGTCTTTAGTCTCTTTAGTAGGACTGAATGGGCAGAGAAACATATTTTGCTGGGTAAAAGAAGTTCTGTATATATATTTTATTTGTTGGCCTAAAGTATGGTTATAAATGCATAAGCAATGAAACACAATCTACCAGGCCAGGGCTTATTTTTTCATACAGGAATAGCTCTAGTGCCCTTGGTGACCCCACTACTTGAAATCTCCTGTTGTCAATCAATTGTGTTTGGAAAACAAATGGCTTTGGTATGTGAGTTATCTGACCACACACTGCAAGCTCTTTATGTATATGCCAGAGAGAAAACCTTCTCTTCCTACAGCAGTTATGAGGATTCTGTAATATTAAACAAGTTTGGGGAATTGTAGTAGCGGCATCACTCGCATGTATAGACTAGATGAATGGCCAATCAGAAACGTCCATAGTGCACTTATGTGGGGGAAAGCACAGTGAGAGGGCTGCTGGCTCACTTGTCCTCCCTTCTGCATAGAACAGAATGGCACCATGTGTTTATTGCATCTTCATTCATCTGTCACTGGAAATGACCATGAAAGATCCTATCTAGTGAGCTCTATCTGACATCACTATGGCAGAGTAATGAAATCAATGATAACACATGTATAAACGCACAATAACACACACCAAATGGTGTGAATCTAGTTTTGTTGCAGTTCTCAGTACACAATGCAGATTTTTACCTTTGCTGGGTTTCATACCAAAAAGGCGAGACCATGACTTTTTATGTTCTCATAGGATAAACACTTCTAATTTTACCAACTGAACTGTATTATGCATTTAGTATTACTTAATTGAGTGATCTCTACAAATTTTATTTGTGATGACGTGTTGACACAATGAATGACATAATTTACAAATCAGACTTTACATTTGAAGGAAAGATCTGCCTAATTGGCTACTGTACTTCTAGATAAAGCTGAAAGACACACAAAAAGCACATCCTATCCAAGATAAAATATCAGCTGTCGTCTGAAGGAAGGATTAGCACGTAGTTAGCTTATGTATTGAATTCCAAAATGTATTTCTTGTTTTATGTGCTAAGTCTATTGAGTGCCTTCACACACTTATCCTACAAGACCATATTTACTTCACACAGCAGAAGTTGCATGTACTAAAAAATCCCCAGGGTTAGTTTCAGAACAACTTCTCACATTCTCTTCTGTAATTAGGTGACATACAGCACAGATTTACCTTGTGTTAGCTAAATCGAAAAATCGAAAAATCATCTACTAAAGAAACAGATTTACTAAATATCATTTGTAGTCAGAGTGAGGATGTTGCTTATCCAAATATAAATGGGAATACAGGTTTACACACTTCTATTTTTTGATTATAATACAAAATTGTGATCATACACTTTCAACAATATGACTGCGGTCCCAATGATTTTTAAATTAGAGATTTCTTCATTCTTAAGCAACCAACATTTTACTTTTTAATAAGCAGACACACACAATTGAAAAACTGGCATGTTAGTAAGAAGATGAGTTCATCTTTTGTGAATCTGTACTTTACATACCCTAAGTCATATAAAAAGTTGTCCTAATAGGACTAAGCTGCCTTACCTTCTATAATTACCTTCTCCACACTACCCTACTTCTAACCAGTCAGTACCACAAGGGAACACTCCATCTGCCTCTCCACAATGCAGTGCTGGTGTTATTTTAGTCAGTCCTTGTCACCTGGAGGAGGTGGTGAGCATATTTCTGTGGTGATTTGTACTTGAAAGTCAAGATATTTGCAATAATTTTGAATGGGCTATAATATGACCAGCCAAGCAGAGGGATGATGATAATTAACTTTTTTTTAATAAAACAAAGATTTTATTTTATATTACAACAAACATATAAAATTTTAATCATTAAAATCATGACAATTTATTAGTGAAACAGTCTCAGTTATTACTCAACGTGTTTCATAGACAGAGTCCACTTCCTCAGGAACTTAATTGAGATAATTATCACTAACAATTTTCATAAGAACTACAGTACTCTCAAAGTGACAGCTCAAATGGGCCCCAGTACTGAAAGATAAAGGCAGGGTGAGCAATCCAGTCTAACTATGAAAATCCATTTATACCATTTGGTCCATGGTCCCTTCTTCCAACTGTATATCCTGTAACCTTTTAATTCCAAACAGTAACCACTCTAAAAATTTGTGTTGGAACAAATATTTAAAGATTCTTCTTATATAAGGGTCAGCACTTTATTCTAATGCCAGGGATCAATTTCTATCATTTACCTATATAGCAAACAATATCCTTCAAGTTTGGTTTGTATATAAGCCCTTAGCTCATTGGAGCCACCCACACTTCTTCAAAAACAGAGCCGCTACAGGGAGATGTTTAGCCAAGGGAGAGCACTGAAATTCCCAGAACACATCCACTTTCCTCATATTCACTGACCACTCTATTGGGTATTTTAGAACAGAAGGCGTATTGTTGTCAGAATGGATGGTAGGATGTCACTATATTAACAACTATTTTCCTGTACTTGCAGCATTTTTAGAGCTAAAAATGGAGAAATGTGCCATGCTGCAGAAATATTGTGTTTTTTCCAATTAGCCTAGATATATACTTTATGAGTCAGAGAAAACTATAAGAGCTTCTCGTGTAAATAGTTGTTTATACAGAAAGAGAAAATTGAGATACCTGATATGCACAGGGATCTAGCTCAGTTTACACCTTTCAGTATGCAGATAATATTTCACAAACAGGGCTTGCCTTGCATGCCAGGGCAGATTAAATGTAATGTTGCTGCAGAAGCGGGATGCCCTTGTCAGAGGAAGGGGTGATGTTTTCACAGATCTGAACAACTGTAGTGAGGGAGCAGGAGAGGGACATTAATCCATGTGCACCTGCTAGGCAGCTGACAGGCTCTGAACATTAAATCTTTAGCTCCCTTCATCTCTTTCTGATGTAACACACTTGCACTGTCTAGCTAATAATAGCAACAGGAAACCAAAAATAAAGCCATTTCAATGTAAATGATCAGATTCTTGCAGCAAATAAGGATTAAGTACAATAACAATTAAAATTCTTGCATTTATACATCAATACCTCAAACTGGTGCCAAATTCCTAGCCACACTTGTAGATTGCACTTGTGCTACCACATTACTATGCACTGCGCTGCAAATGAATTTGAAATGGATTAGAACAATTTTCTCTTTCAAACACTGAGCACCCAGTAAAGAGTTCCTGTATGGCACTCATCTCCTGAACACGGAGAAATCAGGCAGCAATAAAAACCTGACTGAGGTTCTAAGCCTTTTGCACTAATTATTAAATGATCCTGTCGGAGCTCACTTTCTTTTTTGTCTGTCACAAGATGTAAGAAAAAAACAACTGTAAAAATTTTTTTTTTTAATGGGGGCTAGGGCAGCAATTAAAGTTCAACAGAGATTCTAATTCTTTATAAACAAAGGCTTCAAAATGTTAGATTTGGGCTTTAACGATTTAGGAATCTTTTACTCCGTACAAGTTGTGTTTTTGTGCATGGAATTGTGGCCGTCTTTCGCTCTGTAATGTCAGTTGTATAACTGAATTCAAGTCAATGCACAAAAGGGTGAATTTACTAAAGGAATATAGGCTGTTCACATAGCAAGGTGAATTTTCCCATAGAACAGGATATAAATCTTAGCTTAGTAAATAAGCTGTGTTGACTTCAACCATCCAATCATGTCTAGGTAAAAACCTTTTTTAGATTTTCATGTCATGATAAGGTATTCTTTGCAAAAAATAACATTAACCACATACTACGCTTAGTGAATTATCTCTTGCACAGTGATAGTTCACTTTGGTAAGTGAACAGCTTAAAAACCTTTAGTAAATCAGCCCCGCTGTGTTCCTCTTAAAATTTTATCACATTGCACACTGCATTTGAACAAATGGGAAAAATTTTGCTTCCTTTAAAATTTTACTTACAAGCTGATGACGAATATGAACAGAAAACAAAAGGTTTCTTTTAAATGATCATGTAATTGTAAGCAGCATGTGACCACCCCTTACAAAATAATATAAAAGGACTGTTATTCATCCATGCACATGTAACTGCACTTGCAAACTTTGAGAAAAGCATTGTTGTAAATGTAGATGCACCCTGTCTACCAAGCTGTGGTATCTCATCAAATAAATGTGATTAAACCTAATTTGGGGAGGTTTAAAAAAGTTTGCATATATGTATGTCTTATAACGCATAAACTATTATGTTGCTGCAGCTTTACAAATTGCATTAGAAATATTTATAATGAAGCATATATTTTGCATGATTGAAAACGCATTGTTTATATATAGATATAATTAATATGAAAGACTCTTGACAGGGCTGTTCATATAAGGCTGCTTTATTCGAGTGATTTGCATTGCCATGTGGAAGCACTTTTCTGAATTTTTGTAGTACGTCACTGATACCAGTCATACCAGTACGTAGACTGATTTCCCACTCCGTGCATAAATAGAAATGTATCACAAACTGAGTTCAGAAAGCTTTTACAGTGAATTTTTAACATCAAGTAGACATATTGAGCATCATTCACAAAGTCTGGGCCGACATTCCTACATATTTTTGAGAATTGTAAGAATTTGCAAAATAATTTGCACCTTAACCCTGAGGGTTAATTATAGTTTACTAATCCTATTGTAACATTTGCAACTAATTGATCTGTACGCTTGGTAAATCCTAGGACTACTACCACCAACCTTTATCTTTTTTTACATCTGACTTCCCCACTCTACACCATTTCATTAAATCAATAAATAAAACACATGGAGTCACCATGACCCCAGTGGTCAGAAGGACATCTGTTATTTATAGCTGTCAACACAACATGCCTGACTTTGCATGTGTAAGACAGAGATAGACGTTACTCCCATGGAGGTTCTATTCAAGAACACAAAGTATTCAAGAACACAAAGTATGATGGATCAGTGTTATCGTATTCTATTAAAAATTTCAGTAAAAGTACTATTTCAGAGGAGTAGTATACAAAGGGAACCTATATTTAATTTACATGTTCAAATATACTAAATTAATTTTCACTCAACAGTGCCTTTTTTTGCTGATGATTTGTTGCTTAAAGCTGGGCTTTTAAATGCAAGCAGTGTATGCAACTGGATTTTGAAGTTTTTTCTCATTATCAATATGCAAATAATTAGTTTAAACAAGACATTTCTGTTTTCATTACATACATTGTTTTAGTGTTACTAAAGTGACACCAATGCTGGAAGTATTATTAGAGCCATTAATAACAATCCTGGGGTTTTATTGTGTCCATTGACACAAATGTGAAGGTTTTGATTGGGTTTAACTCCAGGAATTAAAAGAAAAAACTAGCTTTGCAGTGCTGCTATTCCCACATATCATGGGTTTATTGTTTTTTTTTGTGTAATGGAGCTGGTAAAGTGAAATTATTTACTTACCATTCCTTTGCGCCCCTAGTGACCGGTGCTCTTCTCTGCTCCCTGTTGTTAAACTTTAAGTTTTGTGATTATGAGGGAGCTGGAAAAGAGAAATGTATTCATATTTGATGATGTGCACTGGGCAATATACTAATTTTCTAAGTTTATTTCCTACGGTAATGCTACAAATATATATTGATCCTGGACCAGCATCAGTGATTTCCTACTCTACACAGCAAATATGTTTACTTTTCATTCTACTTTAATTTATTTACATTATCTATTTCTATATAAGACAAACATGTTTAGTGGGTTTACTTTGATACAGTTGTTCAGCTTGTACTATGTATTACAATACATTGAAAGCAGGAATTGCTGTTTCTGGCAAACGATTACTAAAAATGTGTAAGGGTGTATGGCAGTGTGCAGAGGGTTCATTCAAACCAGTACCATGTAAAGTTAACTTGTGGTCACACCTCTCTAGCAACCTAAGTGTTGTGTACTTGCAAGCTGTTTAGATTGGAATACTGGCATCTCCTTATTATATATTTATATCCAGGGTTCTATTCAAAATCACATTCTGTCCTTCTGAAAACACCAGACAGGAAATAAATTAAACTTTCTAACAGCAACACAGATGGAAACAAAATGTATTTCTTAAGTAAAGTATGGTAATATTCAAACCCTTGTAAGATTTATTTCTCTCTCTTTTTTAATGTTTTCCCCATCTAGCAAAACCATCATCAAAAGGGAAAGTAAGGGGAAATTTCTTCAATGGAGCTCTAGACAGACCAGGGGTTCTAATATTTCTGTACTCAAACTAAAACTGGAAAAAAAACTTTTTGGCCTTGCCATACCTTTTACGATGTGACCTCAATTTAATGTTTTGTTTAAAAACATGCCATTTTTATTTCACATATGATTATTTAGTACCAGTGTAACTAGGTTATTTATTATCACCCTTCAAATTCAGAGAGAAATAGGACATTATGGGTTACCAAAACTGCAGTAACTTTATGGCAGGATGAAGTTTGACTGATGTAGCAAACATACACATGCACATTCATTTGTAATGAAACACACATCCATTTTTTAGGTATTTTCGTCAGTACTCACAGTCCAGCACATAAAAACTCCACAAGGAAGTTGCTTGCTGTGAGGCTCCAACCAAGAATCAGTGTCAGTGATCAGTGATCAGTGCTTGTAAACATTCCTTTGTATGGCTTCAGTGATTGCTGTGATGTCCCAGTACAGCAAGTTGTACAGACCAACTGTGGCCTGGCTTTTATGTACCTATAACTATGGATAGTCTATAAAACTGGAAAAACCTCTCTGGCTTTTATTTTAAATTGTGACATTAAACAACAATGAACAAAACAAACAAAAACAAAACATAGTTAATGTTAATGATTAGAAAAACAGACAGAAAACAAAGCATTAACTGGAAATTATTAGGGAGGGAAGGGGGAAATCTGTTAAAATGGTTTTCACTAGTGTTTCACTAGTATTAATAAGGTTTACATGAACAAATAAAAAAAAAATATATGTCAACTTGCTTTATCTGAAGTCATTACCTTTCATCATTAATGAAACAGTAGTGGACACAAAAGTATCAATCTATCTTTGATACATTTGTATCTTTCTTGTATTTATGTTGTCTGGACAATGTTTGTTAAGCTGTGTACACACGTGCAATTTTTGTCGTTGGAAAGGATCTTTCACGATCCTTTCCAACGACAAGGAACTGCACGATGCATGAACGAGCTCTGTACATACAGCACCGTTCTGCTCTATGGAGAGGGGAGGGGGAAAGCGATAGAGCGGCACCCTGCTGCACGCTCTCCCCCTTCCCTTGCATTAGGATCGGTGGTCGTTCATCGTCCGTGGATCCGCCAGGACGGTCGTTCGGCATTTTAAAACAAGGTAAAGCACAGGCATTTTAAAACAAGCTTACAACTGATATTGGTATTGGTGCTGAACATCTTGGAACAAAAATTATTTAATAAGTCGGGTTTCTGAAGTTCCCAAGTAACCACATCAGAACAAGATAAGCAAAAATAATAATGCTCCTTGTCAAGGAGCATGTCAAGTTGATTGCTTTCAATAAAACATTAAGACTTTGTGATTTTGTTGTAATCTTTCAGAAAACCAACGCGGCAAAAACACATTTTAAACTAAACTTCTTTTTTACAGATCACACCAGGAAGTAAGTCTTCACAAGCTAATTTATGTCCTGGAGATGTTATCATTGCAATTGATGGATATAGTACAGAAAACATGACACATGCGGAGGCACAGGACAGAATTAAAGCTGCAACAGACCAACTCTGCCTAAAGATTGAAAGGTATTTATTCCACATTACTGATGTCTATTCAGAAGGTACAGATAGAGTTGCCACCATTAATCACATTTACTTTAGAGGAGAGTTCTAGATTTAGTCTCCAAATATCAGGCATTATTTAGGTATCAGAGACCAATATCAGGTATCCATTGTGGTCATCTTTCTAAATATAAAAATATATACTTGTATTCTAAATTACCATTTATATTCCAAGCACCACAGAGATCAGTGGATCACCCAGTTTCTCCCTTGATAGTCTATCTTCTCTAGTCTTAAAGCGCTTTAATAAATCAAGCCCAGTGGTGGTGATACACTTGAATAAAAAGGAAATTTTCTTGTCAATAAGGTATCCAAAAAATAATCATTAGATGTAATAGTGTAGTATGGAATAGGTGAACACACCATTGGCCCAAATGATGTTATTGTCTTGATTTTAGATGAAAAAACTTCTCTTAGGTATCTTGAATAACTTCTTACCAGAATGAAAACTCCTCCATGACAAATCCTTCAGATACCATATATTTGTAGGTTTCATTTCATGAACTGCCTGTTTAAAATTCTCCCACCACTTTACAATATGATTCAAATTGGTGCTTAGAAAAAAACAGTCTGCATTTCTCAATTTATTTTCTGTTTTTCTTTGAAATATACTCCACCAGCATAATCTTCTGGGAAGTTCCTATAATTAGTGCCTAGTCTTGAAACCTATATTCATGAATTTTAAGTAAAAGGTACTGATTTATTAAAGATCTCCAATGCAGGAGAGAATACACTTTCATCAGTGAAACTGGGTGATCCGGCAAACCTGAAATGGATTTCTTCAAAGTCGTTTTGCTTCACTGATGAAAGTGTATCCTCTCCAGCCTTGGAGAGCGTTAATGAATCAGGTCCAGTGACTTCACATGAAAAATCAACATTTTTCTTAACTTAGATTATTAGAATAAGTACATCATGACAATTGTTATGCATCATTTGTTCTAGTATAGTACCTATAGGCAGTGTCTGAATAAACTTCTAATGTGTTCATATTCAAATAAACTCAACTTTCCATGAGGTGTACTAGGTTTGTTTTACATGACTATTTATGTATATCATACATCTCTAAAATCCTTGCAATTTACAATAAATAAACTTATATTGATTGGTTTTTGTTTACTTCCTTTATTTTATTCCAGAGGGTCAACTAGGATGTGGTCTCCACAAATTTGTGAAGATCCTTATAAAGTTAACCTTGAAGCTGAACCACAGGTAAATATATCAACCAGTATTAATTTTTAATCCATTCTTGGTTTTGCACTTTTTTAACTTAAGGATATTAAAAAGGCCAATATTTTTAAGGAAAATGTAGATTAAGTCCAGAGTTAAAGTTTAGTAAATTAAACCCAACATGTTTGATGCTCATTCTTGTATCTGCCTGTGAGTGGAACTGTTAGCATGCAATGCAGTAATAATGGCTTCCCCTTCTACCAGCAGTCTGTAGCTGTGACCATATGCTTGGACCCCCAGCCTAGACATGTTTTATGATAGACCTGGAGTTATACTGATTATCACTAGATACTCAATCACCATTTATGCACATTTACACCAGTACAACCATTGCAACGCTACTAAGGGCTGTTTCGCCTAATACAGCAATTCTTCTAATAGTAGAAATGGGAAACAACTTTTAAGCATGGCAATGCAAACGTGAATGCTTGTATCCTATCAACATAACATAGGATAAATGGAATAATTGCAATAGAATATTTAAACTACATGAAGCATATCTAAACCAAAAAACAAAAAAAAAATATACTGCACTTTATTGGTTCCTTGATGTGGAGGTTGCATCCATTTTCTTCTTTTCAGGCTTTTCCTCAAGTGGTCATGTTAGCACGTAGCATGTAACACACTTCTTTTCTTCAGGTGGCAGCAAGCATTTACTGTACTGTTATCAGTGCCGTTAACCTTGAAAGCTTTCTAGATTTTGCCTACATACCACAAGGTTTTATGCTATTTTTATTACATAGGGATGAAGGTTTTTTAGGTAATATGAGATGGTTGTGAAAGCCTTTGTGTAAAAAAACATTTCTTGAGATATCAGTTAAAAACAGAAAGTACAAGGGCATTGGATTCTGGGAAGATCAACTGGACTTTTTATGTAACTGCAGAAAATGGCCTTAAAAAGAAAACTAATAGAGCCACCACATCAGAGAATCTATCATAGTGAATGGTAATAATTTTTTGTTTTTGGGTTTAGGTTACCTTTGGCATTTACTGCAGACACTGTACAGTGTGAACAATATGTGTGGCTTGCTTGTGTGTTAAATCTGCATGAACTGCAGTGTGGTGTGTTTTATCCAAATGTATACAGGAGTTCAAACCTATTGGCACAGCTCACAACCGAAGAGCACAACCATTTGTAGCAGGCGCAAACATTGGTGACAAAAAACAGGTAGTGAGTTCTTCCTATAATACCCCCATTGGGCTATATTCATCCGGCAACATCAAAGATGCATTCCATGGACAGATGAGGGGCCTTATCCCCAATGCAGACCAAATGTAAGTGTTTTACATGCATGCCAGCAAGCACTTTTTCTGCATGGTATTTTGGCATTATAATTTCATGAACAAATTGGATCACCAAGAACAATACATTGTCATTGCAACAAATGCTTTCAGTGTCCAGTTTATAAAACAGCTAGGAAAATATGTGATATTAAAATAAATAACACTACAAAAACTACATCACACAAATGGGATCAGGGATGAACATTCACAGAACACTCACTGTCCACATTATTTAGTTATTCTTTTTAATAATTGTAAAATACAATACTTAGTTTTTTTTTTATAATTGTCACAAATAAAATTATGAGACATTTGGACTCTTATAATTAAAACACTCCAGACAAATATTTTAATTTCGTATAGATTAGTAAGAAGAAAAAAATGTCATAATCACTGTGAGGTGTTTATTGAATTCTCTTCAGAAGATATCCCTTTGCTTCTTTCTCAGTTAGCATAGGAAATAAGAAACTCAACTAACAAATAAAACTGATCCTAAAATTTGGACTGAGTTTAACAAATTCTATAAAGTTACCCTGAATTTCAGTGGTACCTAAGGTTTGTCAGTTTCCCAGATGGCTCTGGTAGCACCTGTTGCTGCTTGAGAACCCATTACACAGTGTTACAGTGCCAACAGAGCCAACCTTCTATTTTTTAAATGGTTTCTAGAATCTGCTGTTTTTTATATTCCCAGACTTCATCCTAATTGTTAACATTTTTGATCCCATTATGCCCTGATGCAGGCGTGCCAGGAGTGTTCTACATTTTTTTTTTTGCAATTTCACTACATTAGCTGCTCTGTAATACACACATTGTGGCTAATGTATTAAAGCTCTCCAAGACTGGAGAACATAGACTATCAGGAGGGAATCTGAGTGATCCAGCAAACCTGGAATGGATAATGAGCCAAATCTATTAATTCCAGATTTTGAAATCTGAAATGAATAGATCTGGCCTATACAACTAATTAACAGGCCTTTACAACTAATCAAACTTGAAAGAAGTCTGCACAGACATTGTAATAAGTATCTTTGTATACTATTTGTATCCCATTCCCCATTCTCTTCAAAAGGTAAAAGGAAAAACAACTTTTAACTTTAGCATTATTTAAGAGGAAACAAGAACATAACAATACACACAAGCTCAGCCCCTTTGTTCTTATGAAATATACTGTTTGGTGTAGCATTAAACTGGTTGATGTTAACAAATATTTTTCTTTCTTATTAGTGGTCGTAACAGTTGAATTATAACAAACATTTTTTGTCCTACAGGATTTGGCCTACTTTGAACACAAGCATAATATCAGACCTAAGCCTTTTATACTCCCAGGCAGAAGCAGGTTAAAAGAATTGTAGTTATAAGTGTGTTGTGTGCATGCTAACACAAAACAAAAAATTGACAATATCAAAACTTTACAAACACAAGTCATGTGGTAAATCATTGGATGATAAGTATTTGTGCCTTGGGCACATTATTCTATGTTGTCCATGGTGCTGAAACAACTAGGTACATTTACTGATCCTTTTGATCGATGTCTTACTGGAAGCTGACATCATGTTTGCTCATTTTCCTTCTCTTACCTACACTCAAGTAGTGAATCCCCAGCTGCCACATTCACTTTTTTCAAAAAGGAAAACATGTGATACCGCATCTGAGCTGCTGCGTTTAACAATGTTGTGTGTGTTGATGTTTATTATACCTTTAAACTGCATCTTTATAACAAGGTGCCGACTTTGACACTTTTTCTTTCAAAACCCAAAATGAAAACAGAATAAGTGCAACAAACACACCTTCACATACTAATTTTACTAAATTGACATTATTTGAATGGTACTTTATCTCTTTATCTAATCTGTGCATGATCTACTGAGCACATAACCCTCTATTACTTTCTTTAACTGCATGTGCTCTATCTGATTGTTTAGTAGACACATTCTCTGATAGTCTTGCATCTCTTTTCTAAATTCACCCTACTATTTCAATGATATTGTGTCACAGTGGATGCAGCACCCCTTCTGGCTTTGACCCTGGCAGCGGACGCAGCACTCCTTCCACAGCAAGCACTGTCGGCGCTATAGATCCTGTTGAGCTTAAAGCTGCCTCTAGAATTGCACCTAACATTCCTTTGGAAATGGAACTCCCTGGTGTCAAGATTGTTCACGCCCAGTTTAATACACCAATGCAACTCTATTCTGATGACAATGTTATGGAGAGCCTACAAGGCCAGGTGTCTACCATACTAGGGGAGAAACCCATGACAAGGTACATAAAATGTTTAGCAGCAACGTTTTGCTTGACTTTAACAACAACGCGACTGCATGCTACAAAATAATTCTAATATAACCTGGAGGTGAAAGATGTACTCTGACAAGGATGCATTAATATGTATACAGTAAACGTAAAACTTTTATTCCAAGTGCTGTTTACAAAGTGAATGCAGAATGTGACATCAGCTAGATATTCATTTATACCTAAATGATACTAGAACTTTAAAACACATTAGTTATATATCCATGGACACTATGCAACTTTGTATATAAAACTTCATTAATCTACCTTTTTAAATTTTGTTTTGACAGCACTTATTACAGACACAGGTTCATATTAAGTCTGCCTCCTGCCTGCCCTTATCAGTAGTAGGCTGTAGAGAGCAGCAATCTGATCAATACTTTTAGAGTTTAAGAGACATAAATGATAATCTGTATACTTAAACATTATCCTATTATCACTGGACTACAATGCACAGAAACACTATATATCATATTCAGTTAATAGGTTATATTAGCAGGTGTCCCCAGATATGCTAAACGTTCTAATGTATCCAAGTGCCCAAAGATTGCACAGTGGCATTAGTATGCACATGCAGAAGCCTTTAAGTGAATAATGAAGCACAAGATGTGAAATGGAGTAGGTTCAGGCTGTTTACATGGAGGGTAAAGCATTTTGTGTATGTTTCTTGTTATACTGTAAGGGACTGCTAAATGCTTTACTCTCCATGTAAACAGCCCAAACCTACACCATCCCACATCATTATTATCCCATTACTGTAACTGGTGGCCAAACTGGATAATGTACAAATATTATTGATATATGTTCTTGGGGTCAGCTATATTATCTAGTGCATTAATTGTGTATCCTGCTATATCAGTGCTGTATGATGACTAAGAATTACTGCTACATTTTCCTAATAAATAGTCTACAGTGCTCAACCCAGGAATTTTTTTTAAGCCGGGTGGGAAGAAATTTTAGGAGGGTGGCAGCCCCTGTATTGTGACCAAACTCTTTGGTAACCACCCAAAAACAGCCGGGTGGGTGCTGAAAAGTGCTGGGTGGTGCGCCCTGCTAAAAGTGCCTGGGGAGAACCCTGGTCTATGAATTATCACAGAGTGACCTAAAAGAATACTTTTTATATGGCTTACCTTTTGTATGAATTTATCATACCATTTTTTTCAGTAGAGATGTTCCCTGCACTTATAGTATATCAGAAACAAATATATTGATAAAATACAACCAATGACAGAAAGCAAGTAAAGAATGTGCAAGGGCCCATTTGCACTCATGTAAAAGCACAATATACCTGCTAGGGCATTTTAGTGCCAAGCATTTTCAAAGAAATGCAGTGCATAGCAATGCACATAAATACACTAAAAATTCAAGATTTCTACTTGAAAAAACTAAAAAAGTATAATGGATATATTTTAATAAATAAATGGCATGCCTTATTCCAACACACAATACAATACATTAGAATAGAATGGTGTAAATGGGTCCTTGATCATATATATAAACAAGATGTGACATACAATTTATGAATATTGTATTTTCTTATTGCTCAGTGATCCGTTACCTCCCTCTGTGCCTCAGTCAGATGTATACCGGCTTCTTCATGATGACACAGAACATGAAAGCAGACCTAGGCAATCTGGGTCCTTCAGGGTGCTGCAAGACATGGTTGATGATGATGCTGGTTAGTATGTCTGTTGTATGTATGTATTATTGCTACTACTGGTCATAACAGATACAAATTTGTGCCTTTTATGAGACATACGTAATAGGTAAAATAATCAGAAATACACAAGAGTATTTTTTCACAACATTTACTTTTGTTTTAGACCGACCAGCAGGTATAAGAAGTGTTAAAGCTCCAGTCACAAAGCCCCAAGTAGGAGGTGCAGCTGTGCAGAAAGTCCCACTGTGTGACAGATGTGGAAATGGAATAGTGTAAGTACAGGGAATGCATGTTTATATGCTTCTTAGTTTCTGACACATTGCATGTCTTTATATACCTTTTGTAATCCCATCTAATAATAACTGTGAACAAAGACTTTGTACTCTAAATAGCAAATGTAAAAAATTGTGTATATTCAATTTTATGTTTAGTTTTCTCTCTTTCTTTTGGCTTTTAGCTATCAGCCAAAAAAGGGATTGAACCAGTTTGGTGTTCTGACATCACTATATACATTGCTTTTCTAGGTCTGTGGATTATAAGGTGCTAAAACCAAAGAGAGATAAAAATGTTTTCTGATGGTCAGTAATGCAAGCTACATCTCAGTAATGTAACAGGCTCTCTGTAATGGTTTCCTAAAGAGGTACTGATGTATAAAATAAAGCAAAGATCTTGAACAAGAGTAGAGAAGGTGCCCGTTGTAATACAAATAAATTAGTAGCTTCTTTTTACCTTTGAACAAAAAATGAATAATGATTATGTGTTATTTTTAATGTTTGATGCACTTCTAATACATTAGCATTACAAGTAAATTATATCAGTACATTTTGGAAAGGTAGGATAGGTGTACCTATACATTTCCCTAACCAACTGTCTTTGAACCCAAAAAAAATTGCATGGTAAAGCATATGTTTAATGGAATGTTTATTATATTTTCTAATACAGAGGCACAGTGGTGAAGGCCCGTGACAAGTTCCGTCATCCTGAGTGCTTCGTATGTGCAGACTGCAACCTAAACTTAAAACAAAAAGGATATTTCTTTGTGGAGGGTCAGCTGTACTGTGAAGCCCATGCAAGAGCACGGATGAGACCACCAGAGGGATATGATGCAGTCACATTCTACCCAAAGGCTTAACTAGCAGTTAGCCCATAGCAAAATCTAAACTCTTCATAGGGCTTATGGATGAAAATGAAATATATAAATAAAAATGCTTTTCAGGTAATAGGATGGAAGTTCATCATGAATGTAAAAACTAAAAGCCCTGGAGAGGAATTTATTTCACAAGTGGTAAAATAAATCCACAAACAATATCAGATTTTTAGGGTTTTGATTTAAGAAAGTGAAAGAGATTTCCGAACAGCTGTTTCTTTTTAGCTGCTGAAATGTAGCCAACTAACGCTTCTAAAAATTCATTCAGCCACAGGGTACAGCATAATATATAGTTTTGCATTATAGTTTTACAGTTTATATAACTATTGCACAAAGACCACATGCAAGCTTTAGAAATAAACAAGAAATAGTTGCATTTGCACAAAGCATGTACCACACTAAATCTAATTTAGCTAATATGTTATAGGAATCTAATCCACGATTTATGAAGTTTAAATAATGATAAATATGTTTACATGATGGGAAAAAAAAATCAATTAGCTTTCTGTACAGAACAAATTGTTATCTTACATTAGTAAAAAAAAATCACAGAAAACAATAATAATACAATAAAGAAAAGAACTTGTATAATTTACGAGGCCAAATGTATCCTAATAACTTAATATGAGTTATCAATGTTTTTTCTGGTTTTTATTTACATGCGGTTAAAAACTCTAACACCGTATAACTCATAAATAAGTCAGAACATCAGAAAGGTGGAACGGGACAATACTGTGGGCTTGTCACTGACAAAGTCACTTTTAGATTTGACTGCTTATAAAATTTACCTTGATTTTCTATATTTAGTATTATTACTGTAACAAACACGTTTATTGATATTTGAAAATCTATAAATATAGTGGATTACTTTAGTAGTACCTCAAAGTTTACTAAAAATATTCTGCACTATGTCTGCATGACTCCTAGGACATACTCTGGTGCCCTAAGACTGCAATTCCTGCTTTAGAAATTGTACGTTCTATTTTTTTTTACGTTTGTGATTTCAAATCAGTGTGTCTATTTTTTTTGTTATATAATGTGAAATAAAATATTTTAAAGTGTTCTGTCCAATTGCATTGCATTGCTGATATAAAAATATTCTACAAGTACTTGTCTATACAATATTATCAGTATGGACAAATGAAATGATAAAATTACAAGGTGCAGACTATCTTTCCCAAAGTATAGCACATCCCAAAGGATTTGTATTTTGTATATGAACATGAAATATAACAAACTAACGGGTAAGTGTACTGAAAAAACTAAAATATATACACGTGCAACTAGAAGAGTGGTGAATATATTGCCCAACATCCTTCAAATACCAAATGCCCCCATCTTCATATTTTAAGGTACACCTTGATAGGGAAGGAAATGGGTCACATATTAGCTTCCCCACCAGAGAAATGTTCACTACTGTCAACCAATTTGCAATAGACCCCAAGCCCAGGGTATTTTTCAAATAAGCTGGGGCAATTGAAATCCCCTTTGTGTAGGCATTTGAGAGGCTATGTACACAGATAATCATTGCCCTAGACGAATGGTAGTGCTTGTCTTGGGTGATCGTTGTTCATCAATCCGTCACAGCGGGTGCATTGACAAAGATTGGGAATGACCTCTATGCAAGTTGAGGCAAGAGAGCGCAGTAGGTGGCACTCACTTGTCCTCCTCCCTCCCCTCTTCATAGAACAGAACTTGTGTACAGCGCTTGTTCGTTCATATACAGCAACAAAAATCTAAGGTGCATATGTAGCCTAACACCTGTGCCCTCCTCTGCAGGTGTCCAGTGCCAACATCATTACAACATACCAGCTTCCCTTCACAGCTTTAGTGTTTTGGCAGCAGAAAAGATGGGTGATGTGTTTTAATGTCAACAAAGCTGCCCCCACCTGATATTGCACTTCACCCCAGGCAAAAGCCTTGTCTTCCTGTCTCTGCTCAACTCTGATTTAGGGAAAATGTAAAATTACTGGTGTCTAATTAAACTGACCTAAGCAGCACAAATTGCTGAAGAAACCCCTAGCAACTTTTGGTGGAATCCTGGTTGAGAAACAATGACTAGAAGTTTCTGAGACCACTTCATCATTCTAAAGACCTTTCACAAGGCAAATGGCTTTACAATGAGGCCAGTCACTAAATCAAGACCATGATTGCAGTAAAAAAAAATATCCTGGAAAGCCTTCTTACTAGGATTCAATTTCTAACACATGTTCAGAAGGTGATATAGTTAGGTGGCTTTTGTGTGAGTTACAGCTTCTCATTAGGTTCAACCCATTTCTTTTTATTTTTTGTAATTTGGCACCTGCTTGTGATGCTGCCTCTCACATCCACAATAGACAGTGCAGAAAATGGAGAGCACATAGATGCTTGTCACTGGTAATTTTTTTTTTAAATGTATTGATTAGATGCTGCTTTAGAAGCCTGAATTAGACTGGTGATGCAGAAAACTAAGCGAGGGGAGGCTACAGACCATACAATTACACTAAGTACACTTCGACTGCCACCCTATTGACCATGTAAGATGGTGTGTGTCACCTGTAAACATGTATCTACATCAGGGGTGTCCAAACTTTTTGCAAAGAGGGACATATTTAGTGAGGTGAAAATGTGTGGGGACCGACCATTCAGCATGTACTCAGGGTTAGTGCAGGTCCCGCACAGCACACGACTAACCTAGTGACGTGAGGGATTCCCTGTGCACGGAGTCTGGTGTCAGTGCGGGCTCCGTGCAGAGCACGTTCTTGGAATCATAGTGGGTGCGGTCCGTGTGGGTCTTGCACAGCACACGCCCACTATAATGACAAATGGGGATTCCCTCTGCACACTTGGGGACTTCTGTCCTGCCGATTATGCCCACCGAGGATGGGACGGGGACGATAATTCCAAGGAGGTTGATCAGCTCTAATGAAATAAAAAATAGCTTTTTTTGTACACATGTATTTTATACTGTGGTCAACAGTGCTGGCGGGCCACAAAAATATTGATTTTATGACAGTGTCCAGTGGAAATCTGAACACGGGCCGCAATTGCCCACAGGGCCAGACTATGGACATGCCTGATTTACATGAATATGCATAAACTGTTCCTTACACCCTTGTGTAAATCCTGTATTTCAGAATCAGCTACTATTAAACTGATCCTTAAAGAAGGATTTAACACAGGTTAAAGCACTTTTTGAAGCATATAGTGATATAGTCAATACAAACCATTTTGCAAGCAAATGAATGTTAATGTGCATTATTGTGCACATTTTGTGTAAAGAACAAGCAATGTTTTTTTTTTAAATATGGCAATGTGTGTCAATACAACTTGTCATGGGTTTTGATGCCTTTTATTAATATTTATATAGTGACATCATCATTCCATGGCCCTTTATAGCGTACAAAATTGACTATTGGGGTACCATTAATACACAGATTGTTTATGCACAGTACAAAAAGAACATCCAGCAATACAACACTAAAGTACAAACAGTAAAACATTTGGATGTGACTAAATTAATGCAGATGACAATCTAGAGTGGAGTGGGGTGGAAACACAAGGCAAGAAGAAAAATTTAGCAACAGAAAAATCAAGTTCTTGACAACTGGTGAAGAAGGTGGCAGATGTTGATACGTTGATGGCTACTATGGCAGGGTGTATGCCTCACTTAAAGATTTCAAGGCACAAAGAGTGATAGATGTGATGTGAAAAAGAGTTCAAACAAAGGGGTGAAGTGTGAGAGAAAGTAACCAGGGTGGAAGATAGGAGGATTAGTAAGAAGATATATGGAGGGGCCAGAATACTAAGATCTTGTAATGAAAAGATAGACCAGTGTTTTTCAACCAGGATTCTTCCTAAGCCTGCTAGGGGCTCTTTGAGCAATTTGGAACTTTCAGGGCAATTATCATTGACACCAATGGTCTTTTTGGATATCCATAACGGTGACAATCTTCCCACTGACCACCAAGCTAATAAACAGTGAGCTGTGGACATAGTAATTATAGCAGGGGTTCCATAACATCCAAAAATTATTTTAAGAGTTCACCCATGTTAAAAAGATCAAGAAAAGCTGGGTTAAAAACGTAATCTGGAACCCCATTCAATCATCATTTCAATGGAAAATGTCTCATTGATGTAACCTTGTAGTCAAGAAGAAATACATCAATTACAATACAACCTTTTGGTGTCATTCACATGGTAACGTTGGCAGGTAAATACATTTATATGTAAAAACATTTTATTTTTAGTGAAATTTTAAATAAATAATATTTCATCTGTTTTAATTTCCTAGGTTGGCCTTCGTGCCTCAATAGTGTTGTTTATGTTGTTTTTGTTATGTTTATGGTTATGTTTCCTCCCCCCCCCTCCCCACTGTATTTATGTTATTGTATGTTTATTTTTCTGTACAAAAAAATAAATAAATATATATTACACAAAAAACATTCATCTGATTTTTTGTGCAACATCAAAATACTCAAAATATTAGGATGCTTGTGCAATGCTGTCCTCTTGTGATCATTGGAGAAAACCCACAACAAATAAGGAAAAAAGGAATAAATACCTAAATAAAAATGAACTGCTTTTGAATAACAAATACATATTAAAAGACATGAAATAACTCATATACCTCTTTATACAGATTTAAATGTCATTATTTTTGTACTTGTATTTCATCAAATATGTAACAAAGTTCCACAACAACTAAAACATGCTGCTGCCATTCGTTTGCATGCACACAACCACAAACATAATCCTGTGCAATCCTTTGGCTGAAATTGGGCTTCATCATAGTAGCAATTCAGGAGATAAAATCACTGTTTATGTCTTTCACAGAATTGTCACTTGGGTCATAAAATTACTGAAAATGCTTGCTTTTTGGTATTGGTATATTGTCTTGTAACATATGAAACAATTGAGATCGCTAATATTTTTACCCTGTTCATTTTTTATGTTTCTTTTGATTGATCTCTTATTGAAATACAGGTTGACAATCGAAAATCCAACCTTCGATAATCTGGATCCTTCTGTTTCCAGGCATGATTTTCAGGTCGCATTTTCACTACAGGGACTGCAGTACATTGTTTGGCCACTAATGTTTTGATGGTGCTGTCCTGCAGAAACAGCTGTTACGTCTTGCTTAATACACTAAATACACGCCAAGACGTCCCTGCTGCCTGCTCCCTGGGACTGTGCCAGATGTCTGCGCGGGCTAAGTATAAAACAATGGAGGTGGAGGTAAGTATAAAACAAAAATCTGGAATTTTCGCAAATCCTGCGCACCTCAAGTCCGGAGGTTGCTTGATTTTTGATTGTTAACCTGTACCAAATATGTATCTTTGCGTGCAAAAAAAAAATATACTTTTTTTCTTGTTGTATCTTTGTTATGGAACAATTCTTTAAAAAATATATTAAACCATAAAAGTACTGAAAATGTTCTGCCCCTCATTGCTGCCTAGACATTCCTCTACAACATTTAAATTCTAAGACCCCTTTACAAACTTTACAATCCAGTTTCCATTGCAGGACCCAATACCACTGCAGAGGAGTTTGCAGACAAACAAAAAAGCACTAAAGTAAACAAGTACTAAAAAAGAGTCTACCATTTTAACAAAACACGTTAATGCTTTAAATAACATGCATAATGCGCATGCATAACACTATGGGCCTGATTTATTAAAGCTCTTCAAGGCAGGAGAGGATACTCTTTCATCAGTGAAGCTGGGTGATGCAGCAAACCTGGAATGGATTTCCTAAAAGTCTTTTGCTTTTTGATAGCAATGTTTTCAATCCTGGACCAGATGTATTCCAGGTTTGCTGGATCACCCAACTTTAATAATGAAAGTGTATCACATCTTGGCTTGGAGAGCTTTAATAAATCTGCCCCAATGCACCAGAATAGGCAGGTGTGAAATGACCCTTACACTTCAGTATGTCCCAGCCTGGAAAATCTTCATTACAAATTCCAGCAGAGCCAGGAGCTCTGTTATGCCTATAATGTAATGTATGTAAGTATAAATAGGACAATAAATCATTGAGATTCCCACTTAGGGGATGTCTCTGTTCCTCACATACTACATGCTGCTCCTCCTGGGCAGAACCTCTGAGGTAATATTCCTCCAATCACAGCCAGTGATCTGTGAATCTCCTCCTCCACATGAACACTTTTTCTAGGCAGATTTTTTATAAAATAGTTGAATTTTGTCTAATTGGCCTTCTTCCAATGCTGCTTATTCAAAACTCCTTTTTGCCTAAGTTCCCACCCCTTGTTATTACCTCACCCTTACGTTAAATATTTCAGCCTAATGCCTTACTTTGAATTCAAGCTACTCAGAATCTAACCCTCTAATACTAATTCTAGAGAATATCTGCTAACCTTTTCCTTCCAGCATGGGAAATTCCACCAGTTTCAATGGGAAAGTGGCTCCTTTTTTTCACATGGCGACAACCAGCGCTTCATGTCACATGGGATTATGCGGGGCCTCTGTGTCTTCTGTGTATTCTAGACCAGCGGTCGCCAACCAGTGGTCCGACAGAAAATTCTGGAATTTCTGGAATTTTTTTACATTTTTATCTGGTACGGCAATTAAAATTTGGTACCGGTCTCAGCTTGAAATAAAAACAGCTCTCCATCTTGCAGTAACGTAATTGGAGCCAAAAATTCATGAACCTATTTCAAACAAGCAAAAACAAATATCACACTAAAAATGTGTAATACTTAAATAAGCTTTCATTATTTTTTAAAAATTAAACTAACTTTAAAAATGTTGTTACAATCAAACAAGCGTTAAAGATTTTGTTATGATTACATAAGCATTTATATTTTGGTATATATAATAGGTGCGTTTCAAATTAATAAAGGAAAGTTCTCTGATCATTATTTTACAAATGTATGTATCTATTTAAAAAAATTTATAATAATGGTCCGCAGGATTTAAAGTTATGAATTTAGTGGTCTGTGAGGGCTGAAAGGTTGGCAGCCGCTGTTGTAGATGAAAGAGTCTAGGGGTGAGATTTCCTATGCTCCACTAGAGATACCTAGCGTTCAGGTGGGATTCTGTGACCTCCTCCCCTCTCCTCCTCCTTCTCTCTCTATGTCCCCCAGAGATAACCCGCTTTTCCTGTCACATTCCACAAGTCCTCCCCTTCCTCCTCTGCCACAAAAACTAGATGTGGAGTCTAGTGGGCGTGGCCTATGTTGCCACAGAGACGACCGCTGCTTCAGGTCACATGGGGTTGCTGCAGTCCTTTTACTCCTTTAGCAGATAACGATTCTTGGGGGTTTGGGAGGTCGGTTAGTGAGAGAATGCTAGAAAACCTGACCATGGAGGAAACACCCAGAGCTGCTACAGGTATTCATCAGGACATGGCTGTTAGCTCCTAACAAGGCAGATCTGGGCACTTCTACCAATGTTTTACTCTGCCAACACTACACTTTACCCTAAATATAACATAAATACCATAATATATGGCGCTGTAGGATGACTTTTTTCTCCCAATTTTAAAACTTGAGTATTAGGTACACCATAACCTTAGATGATGTGTGGCGCCATGGCAACAATAGGCTGTGGCTGCATTGCACTGAATGTTGATGGCAGCATTAGGCCCAAATCAGGACAGCCGGTAACCCTCTTATTTTTATAGCCCTCAGGCCGGTTACTGAGTGGAATGGGTCCGCCATGCCCTGGCTTTAAGTGCAGCGTACCCCTCAGCGGTGGGTCCAGGACACCCTGCACCCATAGGATCTCCTCGGGGTCTGGATTATTAATGCCGGTCATCATTGAACCCTGAGGACCAAGGACATCTGATAGCAGAAAAGAAGTGCAAACAATGCACCTGACTGCTCTTTGTTCCTCATCCACCAATGCACCTGGCTGCCTTTCTAACCACATCTGGGCTATCAATTCACCTGGTTGCCCTTTGTTTCTCATCTGGGCTGATAATACACTTGGCTGTTCTTTTGTCCTCATCTACCAATGCAACTGGCTGCCTTTCATTTGGGCTAATGATTCACATTGTGCATTTGGCTACTGATTCACAGATAGGTAAATGTCTAAATGACATAGAAGCAAAATCCATGGAAGGGGACTATGGTTCCTGTCTATGCTTTGTATGTTGTTTATGATATTGCAGTGGTGGAGTAGTACATAGACATGTAGTATGACATATCCCTCATGTATAACATAACATATCCCTCATTGATTGCAAAGTTGAACCTGATATGGCTTAAACATTTTTAGATAACAATAGTGTTGAAGACCAGACTTGAAAGCCTAACTTGGCAATTATTACTGTCTGCTTGCCAAAAACAAACAATAGGTGTCGTTGGTATTGAGGGAGGCAATTTTTCATCCTTTTAAATGATTGGAATTAGATTTAAGTCCACCCTGCCTGGATGTAATCATTGAATTGCAGAATGCCAGTACCTCAACTACTTACTGAAGTTCCAGCATTTCAGAGTTGAATGATAATTGCTGTGCTTAATCTCAAGATAGGCATATGTGGAAACTTCATGTAGTTTAGGCATAGGATCCAATAATGCTTCACAGGAATGGATTTGAAAACTAACAGAAGGACCCACCTGTGTCTCTAGGTGTCTACACATCAGCAATTCTGTTATAGGAATGTTTCAGATCTGCTTCACAATAAATAAGGGCAGGCACAGACAACTACTTAATGTGGTTGTACTATAAAAGAAACCAGCTAATTTAGATATACCAGGAACATGACCAGGTCATGTGTGTACGACGGGTTCATGTGTATAACTGGACTGCAAACCATGAGTATAGCCATGACTGCATTTTCTTACACTTCCATAGAGTTGTATTCTTAGTAAGCCAGTTAGTAGTAAATAGTCTTTAAAATATTATTTGGGAAAATGGGTTCACATGTTCTTTAACCAAAATTTTTATTACAGAGAACGTCTTTCAAATAGTGCAGGAATTAGGCAGAAGCTCTCAAGTCACCATAGAGGTACATATCTTGTGTTGTTTACTTGTGAATTGTTTTTGGATTCAGTATTTTTTCTGTGCCTAATAAACTACATGGGAATTCTACCTATAAGAATGTTAAAGGCCTACTACAGAAAATGTAGTAATATACTACACAAAAATGTTGTATATTACAACTTACCCATCCTTAGATGTGGCAGTTGCATTTGTTTTTTTTTCTGCTAAGAACCATTTCATCAAGTAAATTTATTACCCATTGAATGTGCCAGAAATGTGGGGTCTTTGTCACTTCCTGCAAACTGACTTTAAAGTATAAAACATTTTTTATATTTCTTGTTTACACTACTAATCTCATTATGCCCTATATAATGCAGATAAGCCAAGCATTGCATGTAAGATGTCCTTCCTGGGTGGCAAGCATGGCTACCTCTATAGATACAATGGAGAAACGAGTGTAGCCACCCAGGGACAGGAAGTGGGTTAGTTGCAAGCTACCAAATTAAAAATTAGGGGGAAAATGGGAATAAGGGAAACTCAATGCAGCCACTACATCTATGGAATGGTAAACTTCATTATATTCTCTTTTTTTATTTTGGGCAACTGGCCTAGCACAGGTATGTGAATCTGGTAAATTATAGGAAACCTTTTTTTAATGATAGATTTCAATAAGTTTGCAGCTTAGGTTTAAAAAAACATTTTAATGGGAAGAATAAAATTCTGATCCCTTTTTGCACTGATGTAAACCAAATGCAATTATTTCAAGAAGAGCATGATAATGTGTTGCAACATAGCTGTAGGTAACACAGTTCTCAAGAACTCAGCTGGAAGAGTATTTTCCTACAAGGTATTAGAGGTAAGTGGGACAAGCACTGTGTAGGGATTTGAAGGCAAAGCACAGGAGCTTGAATTTGATTCCAAGGTGAAATTGAAGACAATGAAGAAAACTACAAATAGATGCAGCATAGGAGGAGCGGAGGGAAGGATGGATGCATGTGGCTTCAGCATTCATATTAGATTGTAGAGGGGAGAGTGGGGTTAGTGGAATACCAGACAAGGGAATGTTTTTTTCATAATACTATTAACATTTATAACTCTAAAAATATTTGTAATACACAAGCTTTTTTTTGTTTCATTGGAATTGCAAAAATGTTTATATATTGATTTTTACAGGCTTTTCAACATCATCTACAGTTCATTCGTAATCTTCAGCAGCAAACACTGGAAGATGTTGGAGTGGTAAGAACTGTTTTAAATATGTACAGAAAAATGTTGATCATGGTTTTCAATATTGTTCTTGTTATCATCTTTATTGGGGCAACACAGTGCTACAGGTGAACCTTGCCTTGCAGCAAGCTATTGGTTCCAGTATTGGCCAGAACATTATCTGCACAGAGTTTGTGTTATTCCCCCTCAAAAAAACAAAACATACTGGTAGGTTAATGTAATATTGCATAGAAAGACCTAGACTGGTCAAAGTAAAATAGCATGTTGTGTCCCTGTCACCATGGATCAGACAGACAAATCACTGGGAGAAGCAGTGTTTTGGTCTATGGTGGTACTAATTACATAATACATGGAATATTTAAAAATCAATTGATAGAAAACAAAGCTGTGGGCTGAAGGGAAGGATTTTCAAGATGATTGTCTTCTGTATCACCTAGAACTAAATGCATGGCTAGAATCATGGTGAAAGAGAAAGATTTGGGTATCTAAAGCATTTGGTTGACTTATCATTAAAACCTGTATGCTAAACACTGGTTGACAAAATATTGAAACTAGGACTGAATGAGGATTAGAACAAATTAGAAAAAAAGGATATAGAACATATATATAAAATGCACACAAACCTGTAATGTAGAGTTAGGGGAACTCGTTGTGAAGGGAACTTGTTGAGTTCCCTTCACTCTACATTACAGGTTTGTGTGCATTTTACCCCACAAGAATTCACTTACACAAATATACATATATCATAGGTCCTGGCCTATTTTTTGAGATGGCCCTTTATTTGTGTCTTAATTATTAAAAATTGATGCAACATCATCCTACAGTATCCTGCATTGATATCTATGATGAGTTTTTCATTTTTTCAGATTCAATCAGAAATTGCTGATATCTTAAATCAAAGCATCAGGGAAATCAAACAATTTCGAAACAGCCTTTTATCTGCTCAGAGGACCACTGCAGTATTAGGAGAGAATGTGGTATGTTTAGTTAACGCACCAAAAAAAGTTAATTAAATATTTTTTATATATGTTCTACATGTGAACATGTCTTGCAAGAGCAAGGTATTAGCCTGCTTATAAAGATTTTCATTGTACGCTCAGTTTTCATTGTTAAGGTTTACCTTAGGAACTCTAGTGAACAAGAATAACTTTTTTGTAACTTTTAACCAGCTAAGGTAAATGGAAACAAACAGTAAAATGTAACTGGCTAGATTTAAACATGTCTCCCCATCTTACTGTCCAATGCACTCATGATGTCAGTAAGCATATGTGGCATTAAATTGGTAAATACCATTTGACTTACCTGTGCTAGAACTTTGTAACTCTGAGGGCTTTGAGAGTGTACAGGTGTTTGGTCAAAGAGTAACTTTTTGTGCACACACTTTCTGATGCCCTCTCTTTGGGGGTATATTAAATGTAGGTGCCATGACTGTTTTTCTTTAAAGCCAATTCTTGCTACTGTTATTTTACTTCCAATACTATTTATCTTGTAAATAGTGGATTTTAAATGTAAATGAAAAACTTTGAACATTGGGATAAAGTTATGCTTTTTGCAGTGTTATTTGATGGCACATTGAACCTTTAGCAGACATAAACACATAAAATTACAAACCTAATACGTGACATGTGTTTAGTTTATTGCTATTTCTTGCCAGTCTTTGTTTCCCTGGTTTTGTCTCCAGTGATATTGCCAGTGCTCCTGCAGAATTGTAGCTTTTAAATGTTCCTGTGTGAGCAGGTTCAGCCAACTAAGTGCAGGTTTAGCCCTGCAGTGAGAGCAAGCGACTCCTCAAGGCTCCTCGCACTGCAGTGCTGGTTTTTATTGAACCAGTATTTGCAAATTTGGCAGTATGTTCCCCTATTCATTCTCTGTTGGGCTGCCATGGATAAACCCTACATGCAATGTCTTCCCCAAGCCAATGGTTCACTGGCATGAAGAAGTGGTAAGTGCACAGCAATTTCACTGCCAGTCAAAACATAGCTTAATTGATCAAGGTTACAGCATCGGTATGGCACACTTCTAGACTTGACAACAGCTCCATTGACAGTCTGCAGATCCGCTGTTTACCAGCCTTGCAGCATCCCTAGCATCCCTTTATTCATACTTATACTGCCAATCTCTGCACCCCCAGCACACTATGCACAGCTGGAGGAGATTACTGAGTATGTCCTGCAGCCAATGAGCAGATTTGTTGCTGAACATGATCCTGTCCTACAATTGGCTGCTAGTCCTATTTAAACATCCCTATTTCATGGCCCTGGTTGTATTGAATGTCCCCTTTAAACTATTAGTACTTGTCAATCAGCACTAACTCCTGGGGACTTTTTGTTTTTTTGAGTCTAGGTCCACTTTAATGTTTATTTGTATAACAAGGATTTTTCATTCAATATCAAATGTTTCTAGACATTTTTTCTTTGAAATACATGAAAGATTGAAAAAAATAATTGTTGACATCTCAGTCTTTTTTAAAGGGTTTTACTCACAACTGTTACCCAATATTTATACAGTTTTCAATTTTAAACAATTTTGTTTTATTTGTAAAAAAAAGATGTAAAGATGTCTCAAGTTTGTCACAGAAATCACAGTTGGTTATCCAGAATTGCAGATACTGATGTTCAAAATCCATAGAAATATTGTTGCACAGACTCTGATAAATTAGAGGCAGCCACAGTTGCATCCAATAGTGTCACTAATTTGCTTGATTATTTATTCTATTGTATGTTGTAAAAAATTCACATACATTTTATTACTAAATTCCAATCCTTTTTATATAATTTTAGAGTATTGACACCATAAATTCAGTAGAAAAGAGTCAATCTACTGACATTAAAGAGAAGGATTGTGTTGGAAAACTTAGTTTGCAGGATTTCTCATCAATGGCAACATCACAACTGCGTACATTAGATTTAGATGGACCATCGTTGTACAGTGGTCAGATTTCACCTATAAATACTGAAACACAACAGAACTATATCCTTCAATTCACTGATACAGACAACTGTGAAGCAGAAAAATCATTTGTTTCATTTAAAAGTAAGGAAGTCAGCCTTGGGGAGAATAAGAAACAGGATTCAAATACTCAACATGCAAATAGAACTGGAGAAGCAGAGACTGAAAATTTCGACATGGTAGATAGCATCTTTAACGTAAGTGGAAGCGGTCCACTGAGTAGTACCATGTTAATTACTGAATATGAGGACATTGAACATGGTGACCCACTATGTGTTACAGACTTGATTCAAACGCGGAAACATACTCACCCTAGTCTAGAACATGAGGAAAGGGGGACAACACTAGAAAAAACAGATAATAAAAACACAACTGAAAAGGGAAACCTTGACAAATTATTTAAAAGCATAAACGAAGAAATAGCAGGGTCCCAAACAAATAACCCAACACTCAAATATACATTTAAGATACAGGAGTTAAAAAGTTTCCTAAGTGAGGCAGATCAGGTGGAATTCCCAAACCAAGATGAAAGCGAGCCTCTTGAGAAAGCTTTACGACAACTGCATACTAATGCCCAGTTCTTAAGGTCTGAAAATCTCCAGTGCAGAGAACAAATAAACAGGCTTAGGACAGATAAAACCTTCCTTCATATACAGTTGTCCAAGGCAGAGCAAGATACAGAGATGTATCGTCAGCAAGCAAAAGTCATGAATGACAAATGTGAGGAACTTTTTAAACAAAGGAAACAAATTCAAGATGAAAGAAACTACCTGTGTTTCGAAAAGCAGTTACTGATGAAAGAAATAGAGCTATTGAAAGAAGAAAATAAGACGTTCCTTAAGGACTTATCAGCAGCTGTAATTGAAAAAGAAGGGCTCATAAAAAAGTTAGATTCATCAAAGAAAACAGCCTTGTCTTATGCTAGAGAAAAGCAGGAAATACACAGCAAGTTGAACGAGACATTAATGGAAAATTACCGCCTCCGGAGAAAAGCAGATGAAAGCAGAACCCAGCACCTGAAGGTAAGAGGAAGGATGCCTAGGGGAAAATCAATTTTTAAGCAATTTCCAGCAGCTTGAATACATAAATGGTTTTAATTCAGCTTTGACAAGTTTTATTGACACTGAGAACCCCCTGAACAATTTATATTATATAGAAGAAAAGTCCAGTGGCTTTATAAAGAATCTGACGTTAAGCTAAGGTTGTACTTCAGTAAAATTGAAAATAGTACAGAATGCCAGTCATTGATTTGTATTGTTTTCAACCGCAGTAAAGCAAACTTGTAACCTTGTACAGATGTAATTGGAAGGCCATACCAAAACAGTGCAGTAGCAAAAACCTCAACATTAAAAAAATAATCACTTGATATATAAATACAACAACAATGTAGCATCATTTGGAATCAATAAAGCTACTAAACATCTAAAATACCAGTAATAAAAAATTACATTTTTAAAAACACAGATACAAGGAGTTTACTACAAACTTCTTCAAACACTCACTATGATTGACAAGAAGCATAACTGTACTTTCAAAGTACAGTTATCCTTTTATGCTCCATCTCTCCATATTTACACCTACTGAGATCCCTGCAGGTGCAGCTCCATGTTTTTGTTTTCAGAGAGGGGCTTAGGCAATGAAGCTCCATAGACTTCCATGGAGCAGGTAGATGGATCAGTCCTCTTTATGAAAATCTGCGGGACTTTACTGCACAAGTTCCTTTTGAAGTAAACAGAGAATAAGCTGTGGCCGTGGGATCTCGATAAGTGAAATTGTGTGAAGAGGAAGGGTGAGCTACATTAGGTAAGGGAAGAAGGGAAAAACGATACTGTATTTCATTCACAAGTTCCTAATTACTTAGGAACAAATTAATGGGAACTAGTGAATTAGTGGAGCCATTACTTGTAGCTGTCAAGTATATTCTCCCATAGAAAACAGACCATAATTGCCTTTAGTTCCAGTTTATCTAAATGAGTTCCATTGTGGATTAGCACAATGGGCGCAAGAGGTGATTTTGTTTTCATGTATCATATCTACCAGTAACCATAGGTAATTTTGTAGCCATCTTTTACAATAGTAAATACTTACAGTTAACTGATTTATGTAGTTTGTATATACATGACAATAAAGAAGTGATAATATTAGTACTAAACATATTTACTATTGAAGCATTCCAAAAGATCATGATATATTCTGTGTATTGTCTTACATGTTTATTTTGTCTTTGTTTTTTTTTTTTTCAGAAAACACAAGAATACCTGTAAACCAAAGGAGGCTGCAGTCTGGAAAACATCTGAGAGATTGTGCATTTGAATAAACACTGTATCTCTAGTTTGCCTTGTTTGTTTAAAACATGTTTTTATATGTATTTTGAACAACAGTCATTTGCAAACAAGCATTCATTATTATCATGTATTATAAGTGTGTTTTCTTTGGTTGGGCTAATAAAAGAAAACAATTCATTTCCTTTGGGAGACAACTTATCCGAACAGTTGTAAATGTTGCTTATAGCTTCACCAAATATTTTCACCCACTTGGCAAAGAAGAATTTATTTAGTTCACTTTTTATCAATCTGTGTAAGGAAAAGCTGCAGCTTCACAACTAATGCAAGCATTCATCAAATGAGTTAAATGGTTGCTCCCACTTATGGCCACTGTATGTCAGATCATGTGTCACCACAAGACAAATAAGCCAGTGGGAGCAACAAAAAACAGTAAAACAGCAAAAACAGGACCATAATAATTGAAAATTTAGGAAGGACTTCTAAATTTTCTTGCTTAATGTGCTTAATGGCCCAGAGAAGTCAAAAGATTAACTAGAAAATTGCATTTTACCTAACTTTTGCGACTGTCTAATGTCCCAAACATTCTAAAAGGATTAGTACAACTAAAAAATTACATAAATAAAAGAGAAGAAGGAAAGGAAAACATCAAGGTTTATTTAGAAAAATATAAACTGTACAAGAAACTACATTGATTGTCTTGGTTTTGTGAAAGTAATATTGGCTTTAAATTTCACTGTTCCAGCTTCCCAGCTTTTAGCATGATGTTAGGTTCACAGTCTTGTAATTTATTGGATTCACTGACCTGCAAAAAATGTGTAGAAAACTACTTATAGGTGAAAAAATAATACATCAGATTTTATATTCTTTTTGAGTTTTTTACAAACTATTCCTCAGAGCCTATAGTGCCGATTGTCTTGTATATTTACACACACTGGATGGAAAGAAGCTGTAGGGAGATGGTCAAAGAAGTGGGTGGAGCAACACATGGCAAATTTAGAATTCCCAGTTGTTGCAATAGGATATAATTCTGTCAGTTTTTTACCGCTCATCTGTACTTTGTTCCAACTTCTTAATGCCCACCCTCTTAGTATGTCCCATTTTTTTAATTGTCTTTCTATAATGCCACAACAGTCCAGTGCACCTCTACTATGACCATGACGCTGGGGAGAACACTGTGTGTATATATATATTGAGATCCACAGGGAGTGGAGAACCTTTATGATTTGTAAAGATGTTTTTTATGCAATGAGTTAGTATAATTAGACAAAAAAATAGTTTTGATTATTGTGTGCTTGACTGTAAAAATAAGGGAACTGATATAATTAGGTATTCTGTAATGCACAGTGTAATGTATTTGCTAGTTTCCTGAATCCCCCCTTTAAATCGTTATAGTTTGGAGTCACTTTTATTTTTCAATCTCATAATAGTTAATAATAGGTTTACTATTTCAATAAAAAAACAGCATGCTACAAATCAATTTATATGTAAAAGCTGTCAGGAAACGCAAAACAGAGGGTACAGAATTCTCACAATCGTGTTATAAGAATGTTCATTACCTTCTCACTGGAGGAATCACAGTATACATGAAAACATTAAAGTAGTCAGTTATATTCTTACTTACCTGACAACATGTGATGTCAATATACTTTTAATGGGGAAAGATTTGGGTCCTGCTGGAGGCTGGAATGTCTTTCCCCCTCTAATAACTGTTGCACTTTTAGTAAGTCTTTTCCCATAAGCATCATTGGAATGTGTTGGGTAAGGATCGAATGTTCCTGCTTTCATTCCACCTGGCTGCCAATGACATGAAAAATAAAAATGAAATAGGTGGCATATAGGGTAGACCAGTTTAGACAACATATAGCATAGCAAAATGCTTGGATTTCACCATGATGCTTCACGTTATTAAGCCAGTAGAAATTTGTGGCATACTACATTGTCATGCATTTAAAACCTAATTGATGTAAAATTCTCCTGTATTAAAACTAGCCTGAAAATGTTGCCATATTTAAAAACATTTGCACAAAGTCAATGTACAATAATAAACATTTACCAGGTGAATAAAATTCACCAAGCTGCATATTTCATCAAATGTTGATTCTTGCATTTGCAGAACCCGTATATTTGCCAGGCAATTGCCTTTAAACATTCGCCATCTTGTGATGGCCTAATTTACTTTGTAGAGCTGTTCTAAAATTTCAATCGAAATAATTTGTCACTTATGTACTCTGAAGTGATGTCTGCTCTCCCATACTTTCTAGGCAGCTGTTGCTAGGCTTCCTATTAATAAGGTTGAATCATTTGCAGGGCAAACAAGTTTAATTGTTTGTTCACAACTGTTTTACTGTTGTTTTTGACTATTGCTGCTAATGAAATTAGTGCCAAGGCAGAGGTCATGTCACCCAACTGGTTTAGTCTTGGCAGTAGATTTTATTTTGGCAAACTATTGAATATCTGATAGATAAGGTAAATAAGAGACATATGAGGTATAAATATACATATTGGGGTGATTACTTTAAATTTTAATAAACATTATTTGGCACCATGGTTCCCCCCCAATAAATATGGTTTGGTTAATTGGCTCCCATAAATTAACCTTCATATGTGTGTGAGGACAAATAGCAGCACAAATCACAGCACAGGCTGCAAGTGCAACATGTGTACCTGACATTTATAATAACAATTAAAAAAACACTTAAATTCAAATATTTAAAAAAGTCATCCCAAAACTGGACCATCCTTGTGCAGCCTAAGCAAGCTAATGTACAACATATGAAACAAACATCTTTATTGTGCATTGTGAGAATAAACCTCAATAGGACACAAAAAATTATGTTCTGTAAGGCAGCTTTATTTTACCTACATCTTTAGCAGGTGAACTTGGCTTAAACGGTTTCACAACTTGTTTTTTCTCGGTTATCTTCTTCAGTGGTGGCAGAGGTTTATCTGACCGGTAAGGATTTGCATCAAAAAAATCTTTTGGGTAAAGGTTTAATCTGAAAGCACCACCTTTTAGCTTTGATTTGTGGCTCTCAAACTCTTTCTGAAATAGAAAACACAGAGAAATCTGTATTGGGGATGAGTTAATTATAGATTAGAAGACTACATAGGATTCTTTCTCTTTGTTTTTAGCTTTGCACATTCATTTTCAGCCTTTTTTATATTGCACATGAATATATAATAAAGTGCACGTTGGAGTGAGAAGAATAATTGTTGCATCAATTTTTAAGATTTACTCCAAACTCATGAGCTGTGAAAACTTTTAAAGCCCCAACTATGAACAATATCAGGTTTTAGGAAAACATTTTTTGGGTGGGGTTATGAGGTTTTATGGAGCATAATGGGGACACTGCACAGTATAGAACAATGCTGAAAAAGGCTGTGGTTTCACTTAGCAACTCATGTGAAAAACTGGATTAAACCAATGATATCAAGTTCACAGTGGAGGCTGAGTTTCTGAATTGCCATTATTAGTTTGGTATTATTGTTAGTGGTTACCTACAGTTTCTTTTTAAAAAAAAGGTGCAGAGTTTATCTAGAAACATCAAAATGTCTATTGTAAGATTAGATCCAGTCCCTCATCTCTAGCATCACTGCTAGAGGTAACATTCAGAAAAAAAACTAATAAATAGATGTAATGAGGCTCTCAGCTCCTGTAAAATGTAATAGTGTCCATGTATAGAAACTAAGATTCTACCTCAGTAGGAGGGGTTCTCTGAAAAGTATGCTCTTTTATAGGAATTCTTTAATGGATTCCACATTGCCAGGAGTTCTGCTTCAGAACAAGTAAGGCATTCTAGTTGCTATGGCTGCCATGGACTTGTAACCTAGTCTAACCATTCTAATCATACACAGTCCTCTGCTAGAAAGTAAGATCAGTTGGTTACTTCAAATTTTAGAATAACTTCTTCTGCTACCTTCTCAAAGAAATCAAAACTTTAATCCAGGAAGTTGAATTGCCTAATCAGTTGATACGTGCCTGGGTGTATAGTGCAGAGAATTGGAAATCCAGTGAGTATGTATTTTCTTTGGAAAACATGTCTGGGAAAATCAAACAGCAGTGCTCAACCCAGGAAATGTTTTTATTCCAGGTGGGAAGAAATTGTAGGCGGATGGCAGCCCCTGCATTGTGATCCAACTTATCAGTAACCACCCAAAAACAGCTAGGTGGCTTCTGATAAGTGCCGGGTGGTGTGCCCGGCTAAAGGGGGCTGGGGAGAACACTGATACAGGTTGACCAGAAGCTAATATAGAGTCCAGGACTGCCTGCGGCTATTCATTTTCTTGGCTCAGCGATGACTTATTGGAATACCTTATTTTTTTTTTTTTAATCAATAGTGCATTGGGTTAACTTAAGATATTTAGGCTGTTTACTTTGCTAAGAGGTGACTGGGTATTCTTTGCAAAGTGATTTTTCACTGTATTTACTAAGGTAAATTAATTATCTCTTGCTGATTATTTACCTGCAAAGTGGAGAGCCTTCATTAATTTATTAAATCTTTCCCAATAGTTTACAGAGAAGAGGAGAACTGGATGAGAGTAAGAGTAAGAAGTGAAAGAGAAAAACATTTCAGTCAGTATGATCAAAGTAAGCTAACCTTCATCATGTCTCTTGATCGGTCATAATCATCAGATTCATATTGATACTGTTTTCCTAGGGTGAGGTTTGGATATCTGTAAAAAGCCAATCAGTGAGGTAATCACACAGTACAAGGGGTATAAAACACATTTAATAGAAAAAGACGTGTGTTACCATGTGCAACAGCTTACCCATATCCTGTGCCCTGCTTAGGGGGGTTGGTATAGAAGTTCTTTCCTGGGGCAGTATATGGCTTCCTTGATTTTAATTCTGCACTGAAAGCTGGAACTGGACCACCCAATGTTCCATAAAAATTACCAACACCGGACCTAATAAAAAGTGTGATAATTAAATTACTTATACATAACAACAATAATTCTCTGCTGGCTACAGAACACATCAACAAAATTTATTTTTTTTTTATTTCTAGTTCCTTTGACATGTCTACTGTTTTAACATCCCTTCAGTTTTATTTCCATAATATTCCCCAAAATATGTATTTCTTCTGATAAAATTACATATTGGGCCTCATTTAATAACCTCAACAAAGATCTTGCCAGTGTACTATGAGAGATATTACAATTGGTAGCCAATTCAACCCCACATTATCTACCCAAAATTGAATCTCTTGTATTTACTGGCTTACCCATACTAAGGCTAGGTACACACATGCAATTGTTCTTGTCCAATAATCGGCTCAGGGCCAATATCGGATGAGAATTTTATGTGTGTACGGCGCTTGTCGTCCATCGTCCGAACGGTGGATCCACGGACGATGGACGACGACTGATCGTAATGCAAGTGGAGAGAGAGCGCAGCGGGGTGCCGGCTCGCCACTCTCCCCCTCCCCTCTCCATAGAGCAGAAAGGTGCTGTATGTACAGCACTCGTTCATGTATCGTGCAGTTGTTTGTCGCTGGAAAGGATCAAGAAAGATCCTTTCCAACGACAATTATTGCACGTGTGTACATAGCCAAAGTGTCAGACTTACGGCTTTTTTTCCCCATTAGATGGAAGGAATGCTTTTCCCAGGTTCTTCTTGGCCTGCTGCATACGATAATGCCTTCTTTGTTTCAGAGGATCTGAATAAGCTTCTCCTTCAAATGTTCGTTTGAACTGGGAGTCAAAGTATCCTCCTAAAGTGTTGGCCATTGATTTGGAGCCACCAGGAAGAATTTGCCTGTTTTTACTTGCTGATTCATTAAATGGTTCTGGAATAAAGTACACAACATGAATTGGTTCTGTGTATAAATATTTACAAAAACTCAGCACAAATTGTATATTTTGTTAAAACTCAACAATATATTTTATGTTAGGAGAAATGTAGATCCCTTCTCTAAACCCCTCTATTTAACATAACAGGCAGCAATGTGGCTAAGAGGTTTGCACTCTGGCCTCCGCAGCGCTAACTGCCAGGCTCAAATCTTAGCCAGGCCACTATTTGCATGGAGTTTGCAGTTTCTCCCTATGTTTTTTGTGGGTTTCCTCCAGGTACTGTGGTTTCCTCCCACAATCCAAAAACATGCAGTTTGGTTAACTGGCTTCCCCCCAAAATTGGCCTTAGACTGTATTACCCTACCTAGCGCTAATGTGGAGTGTGGCTCGGGGTGTATCATCTATACCAAAAGCAGTCATCCCTGAGCCACACGCTGTTGCCCGTGGCATCATCCAGCAATGTCCGCAGCATCTGCGTCCCGGCGTTTGAATGTTGGGGGCGCAAGGCCAGGGAAAACAGATGCCAGGCCGAGCAGTGGGAGCGCGTGGCTGGAGGGTGGAACTATGCGGCTGGGAGGCAGGACCAGGCGGGAAATTTAAAATAAATATTTTAAAATATACTGTTTTGACATTTAAAAATAATTATTATTCATACCGCCAGGGAGGTAAAGACATATGACTATGGTAGGGACATTAGATTGTGAGCCCCTTTGAGGGACAATTAGTGACATGACTATGGACTTTGTACAGCTCTGCGTTATATGTTGGCGCTATATAAATACTGGTTACTATTACTAGGCAAAGCTCACACTGCTACTAAACATTATTATAGATTTCATGTTTTTTTGTTTAAATTGCCTTAGCTAACTATTTACAGGAGAACATACAGGGTTACACCTAAATGTTTTTATACATCTACCTGGGTAAAAAACCTGACCTGCCACAAATATACAGTCACTGTGTATATTTCCAAGAAAAAAACTGTACCTTTTATCATTAGAATGGACCTGAAGTCAGTATTTCTGCTTTTAAAATAAAGCCAGGCAGCTTTTTTTGTTTAGAGTGGTAAAGAATTAAAACTTCCTCAGTGTTCTCTTTTTTCTCTTAGTAGTTGGGTGGTAAGAAGCTGTGAGTGTATAGCGTCTCTTGTATTGTGACCCAACTTTTCAGTAAACACCCAAACACAGCTGGGTGGTTACTAAAAAGTGCCAATTGTGTGCCCAGCTAAAGAGTCCAGGGAAAACACTGCCTCCTGTTTGGTCTTAACTGATATTTGTGCCCTTATTGATGGTTTACCTCTTTACTGGGTCCACCTCTTGGGAGCCTGACAATTTGAAAGTCTCTGACATTGAGAGGAGATTATATATTAGAGACTTGGCCAAGGTGAATGGCAGCATTGTGTACCTTGTAGGAGAGAGCTATATCTGTTAGGTGCTGGAAGCTTAGGATATACCACTTGCTTGCTTTGCTACACAAACTATATCCTAGTACTATTCTATGTGGGAAGCGCTCCGTGCAGTCTTCTACATCCAGGATTTACATATCTCCTGTTTTTCCTAAAGAAGCAGGGTAAAGCTGCGTACACACTTCCAATTTTTATCGTTGGAAATGAACGACGAACGAACGACGAACGATCGATTGGTCAAAAATCGTTCGTAAAAAAAGTAACCAACGACGCCTGCCAACGAGAATAGTCGCTGGAAATGAACGACCGGACCGGCGGATCGGATTGGACGACGATCGTTTACCATCTATCGTGTGTACGGTCGTTCATTGATCCTCCATGGTCTGAGCATGCGTGATGAAGGAACGTTCGTTCACTTCCTGTCGTGCACGTCACTTCCTGTATCGCTCAAACGATCGCATCTATTGTGTGTACAATATCTGCGAACGATCGTGTCGTTATCTGCATGTACAGGATCGGTGCTATACGATCGTTCGCTGATATCGTGCAGGATCGTTCGTCGTTCGTTTACCAACGATAATTATTGGAAGTGTGTACGTAGCTTTAGTTCTGCGAAACGTGGAAACATTTGGAACACCCAAATGATAAGGGGTATTCTGATAAGGAGATCTTTATTAAAATGTATGCGTTTGAAATTTTTTTTATCTTTAAGCTGTGTTTGCTTTTTAATGGTATTTAATAAATAAAGTTATTAATGCTATGTTAAATAGTATAAGAGATGCTATGTAGTGGCTTTAAAAGTCCCATTGATCAGTAGTTCAGTGTATATACTAGTTTGGTATGTGGCCATAAAAAATTGAATTGTTAGGTGATATCAATAACCATAGTGTTCTTAACTGTTATAGTGACAAAATTTATTACAAACAGGAAGCGAGTGAAAATCTCCAACAGCAGCACAGAAAAAAAAAAGCTTTATCCATACATTAGAGAAGACTTAAACCCCCATCAGATTTGTTTTCAATGTGTCCATGTTGCAGATTTGATCTAATTTCCAGTCTGATAAAACCTTTATCATCACTGTGACAGAAAATAAGGGGATGTTTCTCCAGATAACCTGACAGTGGTTCTGATAAAAAGAAAACATAACAAGGGTACTAATCTCAATAGAGGTCAAATCCCAAAAAGGGTTCTAATCCCCTTCACCCAAAAAAACCTTTTAGCGGGACACACTTCAAAGAGTGTGAGAAAGAGAAAATTATACAATGTATATATATATAAATAGATACAAATTAGAATAGAACATATTTAGGTATCTTCAATGTTTCTTTGATTTGATGAAGAATCCTTGCTGAAGAATACTTACTAGAGCCAGGATTGACATATTTGTCCCCAATACTGATATAACCCATCTCACGGAATAGGCCAATTCGATCCATATCAGATTTTCCTTCTGAAGGCATTGTGGCACAATGAAAATAAGACAAGCTGTGCTGTGACCTAAAAAAATATATATTTCAAAAAGCTGTAAGAGAACAGATATTTATTTGGTGCTGCTGTCACAACCAACCAGTGAAAACATGATGTGTGTCAAGCCAGGAATTATTTATAGGAACACACTAGAGGACTATGCATTATTAACACTAACTAACTTGTGGAGGTGTCATTGCTTAAGGAGCGAGTCTGTTCAACAGCACGTGGCGAGATGTCCACACAATGGAGTTCTTAGACTTCCCTACTTAAGGGGGAACTCCGGGGAGATATTAGGAACTACCCTTAAACCACTTATGCATTTACATAATACATTTCAGATATCATAACATTTATATTTAAATACAGATAGTATAAGTACCTGAAGAAGAACTTAATTGAAGAATTAGATTTGACACATTAAATGCTAACCTTTAAAATGGTAAAACTACTAGTTTAGCAAAATAAATGTGAAATTTGTCTGGCTTGACTACTGTCTGAGGCACTGACCTGGAATATTCATGTAGATTAGAAAAGTCAGAATGCCTAATGCATACTAGAACTCTGAAATGATTGGAACCATTGGATCAGCATGGTAGACAAGCAGATAGTATTACCTAAATCTGAGAACAGCCTATGAATTTTATTTGGTGTAAACTTTTCACCTGGGGGCATGGAGAGAACCCTCTGACTTGAGTAAGTGCTAACTCAGTGCTCAGCTCAGTGCTTATATATGGACCGGCTCCCTACTCCAGAATAGTGCCGTAGGGGAGTGAAGGAGATGACAGTATGACCTGTTGGAATGGAGGCATTACAGAGAGTTTTTTTGCCTTGTGGAAGTTGTAGCTGGAGTGACCCAGATCTTACATTGGGCTCCCTTTCCTCAGTCTTGTGGGTTGAATAGAGCAGTGGGGGAGTAAAGGAAAGGTGAGCAAACCTGCTGGGGAGGGATCATCAGAGAGAGAGTTATCTGCCTTGTGTAAAATCCAAATAGAGAGACTCCGCACCTACATAGGGCTCATATTCCTTATTCGGGTGAGAGAAGGAAGGGGGACTATGAGCTGCAAAAGAGAGAACCCTTTACCCTAGCAACTCAAAACATTCACAGGGATCCCTTTCCTCATTTCCAATAAGTGAACAGAGTGGTGAGGGAGGGAAATAAAAGTCTGTATGACATGTGGGAGAATTACAGAGATTCCTCTGCCTTGTGTAAGCTCCAACTAGAGTGACTCTGCACCTACATAGGGCTCCCTTTCCTTGTTACTGGGGCAAAATGGAAGGGTGGGAGAGGGAGGTGAAGGGGAATATTGTCAGCTCTAGGGGGGCGCAATACACAGAGAGTCTCAGCTGGGGAGGGAAGAGGAATTTAAAGCGTACCTAAACTCAGAAATGTCACTTTACATAAAAGGGTAGACAACCCTTTTATGTAAGGTAAAAATTCTGTTTATTTTTTTAGTGAAAACAAGGGTGCAGCACCGCCCCCTAATGAATGGGAGGGCAAAGCCTCCTGGGATACCTACGTCATGCATCCTGGGAGCCTCTTGGGTGTTCCTCCTTAGACGCAGAAGGAGCCCTTTTATCAAAAGGGAAATAAATCTGTGCAAAACTGCACATGCGTGAGGTAGGCAAGTATTTTTCCCACCTACATCACCTGATCTTGCATCTGGGTAGGGTGACGTAGGAAGAAGAGGAGAAGATGGCGGCACTCAGAGCGCCAGCCGGAAGACGGATGCCAGGACAACGCCGGACACCTCCTGACCGATCGACAGCCCTGCAGGATTGAAGGTAAGTGAATTTTTTTTGCAATTGGGGGACTTTTGAGTTTAGTTCCTCTTTAAGTTTCTGGGGTGTGAAATTACCAATAAAGTTATCTGCCTTGTGTAAGCTCCAAGTAAAAGGACTCAGTGCTCAGTACGTGGGGCTGCCTTCCCCCATTCCCAATGGTGGAAAAGAGGAGGAAAGGGAAGTATGGCCTGTCCAGGAGGGGGCAATAAAGAGAGAGTTCTCTGGTTTGTGTAAGTTCTAACTGGGGCAACTTGGAGCTTATAGAGGGCTGCTTTTCCTCATTTCCAATGGATGAAGGAAAGATAAGGATGACCTGCTGGGGAGGGGAGAATTAAAGACAACATGTTGCCTAGTGGCATACGTAGCCAATAGTAGGCCCCTGGGGCCCCTGTTGACTGAGGAGTGTGCAGGGGTACAATGTGTACCTCCATATGTCTGCCATTGCCTTACACTGCATAGCTAATGCTCAGGAGTGCTTTAAATGTGGCAAAGTGGCTCAAAAGCTTTCAATCTAAACTACATTTTAGTATCACTTTGACGATAGATTAGATTAGAATAGATAGATAGATAGATAGATAGATAGATAGATAGATAGATAGATAGATAGATAGATACTGCTTTGGCTGATATGACAGGGAGTCTAATAAGCGGGATATAGCTTTGCACAGAGTCATACTGACAATTGTGCCCAGCAATGTCTGGCACCTCCATGGCAGTGTATGTGAAGCACACATCCCCCCAGTACTTCCCTGCACCCCACAATCTGACTCTACCTGCTGCCTTTGGCTCCCTCTTCAGGAGTTCACTCTCTTCTCCCTGGTGTTAGCTGTGGTTGCTAAGGATACGGAATAGCTAATTTCTTAATAAGAGAGTCACACAGGCAATCGAAATGTCAAAGTTAAGTTAACACGTTTATATCGAAAGAAGACTTAATATAATCTTAGTAAAATTAATTCAAACTGTTATTGTCAATCCGAAGCGTATCTCAGGGCCATTGTAGTAAAAAAATGACAAAGGCGTATTTTTAACCCCCCTGATCAAACTTGGTGACGTCCCAGTGTGATTGGCTTTCGCACGAGCAGTGTATGCCGGGACTTGTAGTTTTGCTCTTCATGTGTGGTATGGTTGTCAGTGGTGCTGGGAGGTGCCATGGAAGGTTTTAACCAATCGGGAGAGCGATAGTCACCTATGGACCCGGCGGATGACACGTGCTATGTGTGGAATGTATCAGATTGGAGGGAGAAGGAGGAAGCGGTGTGTGTATGTAGCAAGGGGAGAAGAGCAGCTGCTTCTATAGCGGAGGGCAGCGTTATAGAACCGGGCAGACATGGTGAGTTCATTGGCCTGGATGCTGGGAATCTCCCTCCCCATTCTCTGATTATCTGGCTGTCACACTGTGCTCGGAGTCATTGCCCAGCTGCCAATAGGACTCTGATTTGTTGATGTGTATACAAGTTATAATTCACATTGGGTCAGGTATGTTATCAGACAAGGAGCACAGAGCTGGCATGTTCCCTGGCATTGCCAACTGGGCCTTTTATTCAGCAAGATCCAGGGTTATGTCATATGCTGAAACTTCACATTCCATCATTTTCTAGTAATATCCAAACTATGCAGATACAGCTGGACAGGAAATTACACCGCTATACCATGTGTCCCCAGATCCAAGGAAGGCATCGTCCAACCCCCCGACACCAGTAATGGGGGGTGTTCTCCAACCCCCCCGACACCAAAAATGGGAGCTTCTCCATCGCCCCAACACCAGTAATGGGGCTGTTCCCCATCCCTCCGACACCAATAATGGGGGTGTTCTCCATTACCCCGATACCAATAATGGGTGTGTTCCCCATCCCCCCGACACCAATAATGGGGGTGTTCCCCATCACCCTGACACCAATAATGGGGGTGTTCCCCATCACCCTGACACCAATAATGGGGGTGTTCCCCATCCTCCTGACACCAATAATGGGGGCATTCCCCATCCCCCCGACACCAATAATGGGGGCGTTCCCCATCTCCCCCACACCAATAATGGGGGCATTCCCTATCCCCCCGACACCAATAATGGGGGTGTTCCCCATCCCCCCGACACCACACCAATAATGGGGGCGTTCCCCATCCCCCGGACACCAATAATGGGGGCGTTCCCCATCCCCCGGACACCAATAATGGGGGCGTTCCCCATCCCTCGGACACCAATAATGGGGGCGTTCTCCATCCCCTTGACACCAGTAATGGGGGTGTTCTCCAATCCCCCCCCCCCAACACCAAAAATGAGGGCGTTCTCCATCCCCTTCCGACACCAAAAATGGGGGCGTTCTCCATCCCCCTGACACCAATAATGGGGGCATTCTTTATCTCCCTGAAACCAAAAAGGTGTTCTCCATCCCCCCAACACCACTAAGGAGAACGCCCCTATAATTGGTGTCGGGGGATGGAGAAAGCCTCCATTATTGGTGTCGGGGGGATGGAGAATGCCCCCATTACTGGTTCTCCATGCCTCCGACACCAATAATGGGTGCGTTCCTCCTTCACTCTGACACCAATAATGGGGTGTTCCCCATCCCCCCCGAAACCAAAAATAGGGGTGTTCTCCATCCCCAAACACCAATAATTGGGGCATTCTTTATCTCCCTGACACAAAAAGGTGTTCTTTATCCCCCAACACCAGAAATGGGGGTGTTCTACATTCAACTGACCCCAATAATGGGGACTTTCTTCATCCCACTGACATCAACAGTGGTAACATTCTTCATCTGGCAAATTTTCTTTATCCCACTAACTTAAAAAAAGGTGTCATTATCCCACTGACTCTAATAGGGAAGACATTTGTCATACCAATACCAACAACAAGAGGGACATCCCATCCCACTTCATACCACTGACATGGATTGCGGAAGGATTATTAATCCAAGTAATTAGAATTCCTCAAATTTTGGTTTTGTCATTGGTTATTAGTGGAGTCAAACCCATTGCTATTTATGCAGCCTTCTTGTAGCTGTTCATATTTTAACTGAAATTGAATTACATTATTACTGATAATAACAAAGGGGACTTTTTATGCCACTTACAACAACCAGAGAGACGCTCTTTATCTCAATGGTACAGGCACTCTTCAATTCATGGACAACCAGGAAGCGATTACTCATCACTGACATTATCCAGGCAGTGTTAGTTTAATTCCACAAACACCAAACGTTGGGACACTTATTGTTCCACTCACATTAAGTAAGGTTGTCTTTATTTCAGTGATACCAATGAGGAAGGGTACTCCAGACCCGATATGCTTTAAATATTCCTACCACACCCCTTACCAGATCAAACCAAACCCTCTTTTCACCTTATTACCCTAAGAGTTCAATGTGGGGTTACATCAGCTAATATCGTTATGTGAAGGCCATTATGAGCCAGGAAATGTTCTCTTAGAAAATTATATTAATGCCAGCTATGTTTCATGATGATCAGAGAGACCAGTTGTAAATCTTTGAGATTCCAGAGTAAAATGAAATTATGGGAAGTCTTCATTTGAAAAGCAAAACAAATCAAAAACAAAAATCTGCCCAGCTGTATAAAATTACAGAAAAATGTTACCTGTACATTTATAGGTATAGTGCAGGCATTCTAATACTTTCTTTCTCCCTCTATTTTACTGTACTTTCACTTACTTTTCCTTACGTCATAGTAAACCCACAATGACTATTGTATTCTTATTCAATGAGATCATGGCTGGGCTCAGGCAAAAGCCGCAACTAACTTGGATGCCATGATAGTAGACCTTGTCCTTGCACTGAATAAGTTAATGTTTTTACTTGTCATTTTGCATGTATTTAAGCTATAAAGACCTTTTTTATGTAATTGAACAGGTTGTTTCTGAAAATTCAGAAATCATTTTTAGAACACGAGGTGGTCTTAGTGTGTCATTTGACTCGCCAGCAGCTGACGGTATGTATATTCTGTATTATTAAAACATGTGTTTCCATGCTGCCCATAAATATCCTGTTTTATTCCTCCAGTATATTAACCCCCCACTGGGATCTTCTGTATTTTTAATCACCCACCTGAAGGGTTAATGTAGGATTAAATATAGGTACTTGTGCTTTATCCAATTCTTTAATGTTTGATTGGGGAGTTTAAAGTGAAGCAGTAAACTTAAGAGGTCATTCCAGTGGTCTGTACTATATAAAAATGTCTGGTTGCTGGTTCTGCTTATCCTGTTGAGGTAAACTAAGAATTAGATCAGTTTTATAATTTGCTTGATCAGTGTTCCCCTAGGAACATGCATTGATAGGTATTGACCTTTCAGGATAAATTAAGTTTTTTTATATATTTCAAAGACTTTATTACATTTTTCAAAAGAAGGTTACAATAAGTTTTTCACAGGTCGTTTGCATGTATAAAAATAACAAAAGTGAGGAATCGAAACTTTTACAAAACTGTTTTTCCTACATTAGAAAAGATACAAACAAATATATCTATGTCTGTGTACAATCAAAGAAAATCAAAGCTTCATTAAAACTGAGTTGTTACATGTATAATTATATGTAAAGAAAAGACAGAACAATATACAGAGATGCAAAACCTATTACACACATAGAAAGCTAGTGTAACAACTGTATAAACAGATAGGGGATATTAGCTATGCCACTATCTATTTGTACAGAGATTTCCCTTAATTAATAAATTATAATATAACCAAAAACAGAACAACACAAATAAAAGAAGAGAGCAATTACCCCTCAAGGGTCAGGTTAGGGTAAGGAAAAGGGAAGGGTGTAGGGTCCAAATATAGCAGTGGTTTCTTATAACAGATTTAATGTTCATTATAAGCTATCCAAGGGTCCCAGGTCTTATAGAATTTGTTCATATTGTTTTGTAAAGTACAAGTTAGTTTGTTGTTGGTCAGGATAATTTAAGTTTAATCACAAAGTTACCTAATAATTGTCATGTCTACAGGCTACACTGCTATTCACATTCCTGTGAAGCCAGCACAGACCACATAAGAGTAGCAGAAGACAAATTTGTTTGTTTTACAGTTTACACACCTGTGAAGCCTTATCTTAGAACTTCATGTACATTTGCTATTTATGAATAATGAATTACCTTTTTTAGTGGCTTTCTATATATGTTTTTGTTGAATATACAAACAGCCAAAAATGCATTCTAGTTAGATTAGATATATTAAATATTCTATCACAGGCCAGAGCCTTCACAATAGCATTATACCATGTAGTGCCAAGTAATGCCTTACCTGCGTTAACTCCTTCAAATACATTATTCAATTTAAATTTTATTGATCCCTTTAAAATAATACAAGTCATTTTTTTTTTTTTTTTTTGCTTTCTATAGTCTATGGAGACGTATGAAGTTTTAATAACTTCATTAGCTGCTTGTCTTATACTTTGTACTCTGTAAATTATCAGCATGTAAGTTTGTTTTCTTGTAATTTATTATAGAGTCATCCTGCAAGAAGGCACTTGTTCAAGAATTACATCATCTTTCTGAAAACCTTCAGTCGGTGTCCCTGGTGCTTGGCATCAAACACAGTTCATTATATCTATGGCCCAACAAGGGAGGCAGCACATCACCCTCCTCTCTGACAGACGAGTCCCCTTGCAAATACATCATAAATTTTATCCAGTAAGAATTGGAGGATTATTGTATTATTCCTAAAAAAATATACAGTATATATTGTTTATTCATTCTGATTAATGTTTTTCTCTGCTTTAAGGTCTGATGACGATGATGATACTAGGCGCAAAAACTCTAAAAGGAAAGAGAAGAAGCAACTAAAAATCGTGTGTATTTAAGTTATTTTATTTACAAGCCAGAGTGTGGCAGCTGTTCTCTACATTTGTTACTTACACACAGATGGGGTTATTTACTAACAACAGATTTATTGCATTAAGTTCTGCTAGCGAGTCAATGAACAAAACTAAACTCTGGCTATAATATTAAAAGCAACTTATGGTGGGAAAAATATATAGGCTGAAAGTTCTCATTATTTGCACACTTGTACTGTGACATTGACTTACACTCTGTTAAAGCTAAACGATTAGCATGACATTCAGACAACTAGGAACTCAGGAATGGCACACTATACAGCCTCTATAAGCCTTGGTCCTGCATTATCCATGGACTCAAAACTGGGACATACATAGATATATGAGAGCAAGCGAATACATTAGGATACCAATACCAATTTATTTACTGCTGCATGAACATATTTAGATCAGTTAGGGTTTTATCTCAAACAGTGTCATCAGTAAGTATAATTAGGGCTTTAGAATACCTTTTTCTATGTAATGCAGCAGAGGAGAAATGTTCAATGGTCCTCTCATAGGGTGACAATGATGCTTTTTCTATAGATAAACTACACTGAATGTGCATTACTTCTTCATCTAGTGACTAGTATTGTACAGTATATCTATTACTACTTACTGGATTTAAATACAACTTAAGCAATTGTTACCTGATCCAGCTGAAGCTTGTATAATTTGGTAATGATCAGGCTGTGTATGTTCATCATAGCTCAGCAGACACTTGTGTGGATAATGGCTATCAGATATCTAATGTAAACTATATATTGTATGCACAGGTCTGTATTCATTATCAATAAACACAAAATGTGTCCATTTATTTTACTCAGGTACTATAAAATAAACTATTTATTTATTTTGTTTGGGATTTAATACCATAACCTGGGTAAAGTATAACCCCATATAATAAGATTTAACTGAAACATCGCTTTAGCTGAACCGATCCTTTTGTTTATTTCTAAATATGAATTATTTTCTAAACACCAATTGAGTGTATAAATATTTATGCTGTTTTTTATGTTTACAGCAGCAAGTTGTTAACCTCAGCATCTTGTTTGAATTGTCTACCTCCTCTAAAGCGGTGACTCCACTGATAACATACAACACGCAGCGTCACCATCATGTGAGCCTGACATTGCCCATTGACACAGCTGTCTGTGTTTCCTCAGAAGAGAAATGGGGGAGGTCAGTGTTCAGTAGGGTATTTTACTATTTTTGCGATTGAGATTTGTACTAGTACTTTTTCTCATTTTTAAATTGTAAACTGTTGGAATGATAACTGTTTTTTTAACTTGAATTTGGAAAATTGATGCAAGCATTTTTCAACTGTTGGAGTTTTTTTTGTTAACGGTTTGCTTTTTGTTATGTTGGTTGTGGAAGAAGAGAGATATTGGGGTGACTTCTCTGACTCCAGTACCATGTATCAAAATGGGGAACCACCCTTCTTACACTTAATAACTTTACTATTACTATTTAAGTTACTAAGAGTATGTAAACTATTAGTAAGTACCGGTAGCTTATTTAAGTAACTATAAGGAAGTAATAAGTAACTTATTGGTTGCCGATCCCAAACTTGGAAGTAAAAAATTGAAAGACAGGAGAAACCTGGGGTTTCATACGGCAAAAGTTAGATTGTTTTCAGCATTCAGCAAATATATGGTAAATCAAAGGTGCGAATCATATAATCACAAATTAATCAATGTAAAAACGAAGAAACAACCCCATAAAAGCCGTCATGGGGATGATGCCTGTCAACTAAACAATAGACACCTAAGTAAATTCCATAAACAGGAAACCTCTCAATCCTGATACGTTTTGCCGATAGGCTTCTACAGGAGATCAATTGAGATTGAAAAAGAAAGTTAGGTGAAGAATATATTTGTCAGAAGAAGAGAAAGGGAATTGTAGATGTTTGGCTGAACAAGAGTATTCTCTGAAGTCTGATGATAATACTTTTTCAGAGTATGAACACGCTGAGAGCAGTGTTCATCCAAACATCTACAACTCAAGAATTATTTCCTTTTCTCGCCTATCAGCGAAACGCATTGGGTGGAGACATTTTCTGTTTATGGAATTTACTTAGGTGTCTATTGTTTAGTTCACAGGCATCATCCCCATCATTAATTTGTGAATATGTGATTCACACCTTTGATTCACTGTATATTTTCTGAAAACAATCTAACTTTTGCCGTATGAAACCCCAGCTTTCTCCTTTCTTTCAATATTTTACCAATACCATGTTTTTTAAAGGGGGAGAATAAGAACAATCTAATAAGTTTGAAAACTTTGATCTTTTACCTCAACACCTGTAAGATCAGAGAAGATCAGTACCATAGACATGAAATTGTGGCTAGATTCTGCCAAAATGGTTTAGGTGATAGTTTTCATGTGCATGTGGCCAGCTTAATTTTACAAGAATATTTGCTAATTAGGTACATTGTACAGTGTGCATATATTGAGGGAGATTGGTTTTAGGCTATTTTTAGTGATGACTCAAGTTTGAACACATTTGCAGCTTCATAAAGAAAAGCTGCTAGATCAACATACTACAAGGTCATCATGCATGAGATATATATAGGTAGATATATCAGGTGGTCTTGTTTTTAGAAGATGGTCATATACTGTAAGATCTGCTTGTGAAGGCCTAATTGGTTATATATCATGTAGTCCTGTGACATATTTATCTAATGCAGGAATTAGGATGCTTTACATATCCAGTAAATGAGTCAAGCAGTGTCTAGATATTGCCAGCTATAGGCAGTGTTCCGCTGTAGATTTTGTTATTATACATTTTGATGTCTGCTGCGTTTTAACCACTCTGTGTAGCATCATATTTTTATGCTTTTTGGTTAGTATTTTGGTTAGTATATTGTATATCATTATAACTGCTTTGTTTTCCTTTTAAACAGTGTTCGTGGAATTCTAGTAAAAGCACTCAAGCAACAGTTGTCTGACATGGAGACATGCATGCTGAAATATATGAAAGGAACTTCAATTTGTTTGGCAGAACCATGCCACTTCATGTTACCAGAAAGTAAAGGCCTTGTGACAGTGGTTTATCCAGCAGGTGTAGCAGAATCTCAGCTGGAGTATCACAGAAAGGTAATAGGTGTACCAGATGACATTTGTCTAATAGAACATGAAGTGTGGCAAAACCATGAGACAAACACAAAAAAAAAGTTGGGTTCCCTGGTCCTTTACTGCGTTCAGTGATTCGACTTGCCAGCCCATACATCATTACAGTCCTTTATAATTAGTTCATAGACTATTTAGCATACTATGAGAACGGTTAACCAAAAGCTCAGAACAAAGGATGTGTTTACATAAAACTATAGCTTAATGACAACCATACAACATTTGAATTTATATCTGTATTTATATATTTTACCAGATGTTGCACACACAGTACAACCTTCCATTGGACAGACCATACTTCAGAAGAGTCAATGCCTATCATTTCCCTGATGACTTGTACAAAGACGGGTATCTCCGGAATCCACATTTACATCTTAATCATCCTACTATAGAGGGAGGCACAGTAAGTATATACAGTACATCATATCATGGAAATATGTTTTTTAACTGTTTAAACAGTCAGTTTTTGTGTTTCTCTCTAACAATACTTACCCTCAATAAAATACCAGACATTTTTCGAGATGAGGTAGAATACATAAAAATTTTAGTTTACCAGATAAGTATTTACATTGAGTACAAAAGTTCAGGTTCATGTGCTAAACCAACGAGTAGATAAGATTTGAAATCCATTACTGTGACATAAATGATATTTTAAAGTACCACTGTGTTGCACCTAGCTGTATATTTCATAGTTTCCTTATGTTGGCTGAACGGAAATCCTGCAGTTTCCAGGTAGAATAAATCACCCCCCAGTAGCATAAATTACCTAATTATCTTATTATCTAAGATGCCTTTTACCAACAACTTGAGCAGAAACTGGTAATATTAAGCTGCATTGATCCCTTTAGCTGCTTTTGCATTTAAAGTAGTTGAAACCGCCTCAACATAGCATTGTGTATAGCCAACATCAGAATAGTGCTGTAAACCAGTAGTTCATGCAGGACTAATCATTGGGGCATAAAGGAAAAAAAATGTCATTTTTCACAATCCTTAATAATCTCTCGGCTTTTTAATTAGTGATGACGCTTTAATATCAGTCGTTGTAAAAACACTAAACTGTGATGCACTAGTTAAGTGGTAAGACTATTATTTCTGTTGTAGGTCTCATTGGTGCAAGGAATATACAGTTACCATCACTACATGCAAGATCACATGGATGACAATGGTTGGGGCTGTGCCTACCGTTCTCTACAGACCATCTGCTCGTGGTATAATTACCAAGGATACACAGACAAGTCTATTCCAACACACAGGGAGATTCAGCAGGTTTGTTTTAGTTAAAATGTACAGCTAATTCTTACTCAAGGGGGCCCATTTATAAAGCAGTGAATCTAGCATTCACTGAAACACTCCTTGGTCGAGAATCAATTACCGCTATTGAAACACATGAAGATGCTCCACCAGGGAATGTTTCAGCGAATGTCTGATTCCCTGCTTATATAAATACCTTCGTATCTTGGACTACACGAGTGGCTATATTATTATGGGCAGTGAGAGGGATTCAGTAGTTTAGTAAAAGGCCATTTGGCAGGGATGATACCATTTTGTCAACAAAAATGCTGAGTGTGGTCCATAACAAGTGACTAGGAGTTAGTGACTAGAGGACTAGGAGTGCATTTCTGGAACATCAACAGGTATTTTATTGTGAAAAATGCATTTAGTTAACGTTTGGGTGAAAACGTTATAAATAGACCCCACAATGTTTCTTATTAATTATTAGCTTGATTTACTAGTCATTAAAGGTAATCTCTGCTCATTTTATAATAATAATATTAATTAACAGGATTTATATAGCGCCAACATATTATGCAGCGCTGTACATTAAATAGTGATTGCAAATGACAGACTAATACAGACAGTGATACATCAGGAGAGAACCCTGACCCGAAGAGCTTACATTCTAGTAGGTGGGGGAATTTCACACACATACAGTGATGTTTGTCATTTCTCCTGAACATGACTGGATACTTAACCCCCTTGGCATACTAATTCTGAATGTTTTCCAAATTACCATGCAAAAAGCTTTAGATTTTTTTTCTATGGAAATTTATTTTACATTGTAAGCTATAATTCTTAGGCATAACTCACCACAATATTTATTAAATTTAATAATAAACTTTAAATAAAAAAAAAACACAAAAATCTGTTAAAAAATTGGATTCAATACAGCTATTTTGTATGGAATCCAAAACAAATTTTTTTAAATTTTCCACCAATCTGGCCACCTGCATTCACACTCAGGAATATGGCTAGGGGGGTTAAAGAAAGCTGGGTTCACCTAAATGTCTGTCCCCCAAAGAATGTACCAGTATTTGAGATAAAAAAGTAGACTTTTGGGTGTAAAACTTATGTTTGAGTAATTCTGCCTTGGACATTTATTCCTTGTACATTTGTAGGCTCTGGTGGATGTTGGAGATAAACCTGCATCCTTTGTTGGATCTAGGCAGTGGATTGGCTCCATAGAGGTTCAGCTTGTACTCAACCAGCTGTTTGGCATTACATCAAAAATCATGTTTGTTAGGTAAGAATTCTACTGTTTGTAGTAAGTAAACCAGATGAGTTCAGGGAAACAACCACAAGTTTCATAGTACATATGTACGTATAAGTACATAGACACTTTTTATAGGAAACAAGTATAGTTTTTTTTTTAACATATACAGTGTAGGCCATTTATTATTATCAATATTAAACAGATTTAAAAAGATTTATATAGCGCTAACATATTATGCAGAGCTGTACATTAAATAGGGGTTTTAAATGACAGACAGATACAGACAGTGACAAAAGAGGAGGAGAGGATCCTGCCCCGAAGAGCTTACAATCTAGCAGTAATTTAAAAGGCTTGTGTTTTTTTGTTTTTTTTTGACCCAGCAAAAACTTTTCTTTTAAATACACCATATTGAAAATGCACCATAAAAATAAGGTATATCAGTCTGTGCTCTGACGTGTGTGTAAATTTGAGAGTGAGCTATTAGGTTTTGCAAATGAAGGGCAGTTTTTAGCAGAGGGGCTAAGAAGTCAAATAAAGGCCTCTCGGCTGTCCACCTAAATCATCTTATCTTCTTTTCTTCTATTGATTCAGAATGCCGCCCTTCACAACTATGTGATCACTGTCTTAATTTCTTTTACTGAAGAATGTGTTACCCTTTCTTATATTAGGCGTTTGTTTGTTCAGGTCAGGTAGCCTTTCTACCTATACAAGCCAACAGAAGTGCCAACACAGAATAAAGTAATTTTTGCAACTTAGAGATAAACTGTAGGTCAAATGAACTTTGAGGAAACTCTAACTAAGCTTAAAAGCATCCCCAACTGATCTCAAGCAAAAACTGATGTTGCTTGAAAGCCATAGGCCATCTACAAAGAACCATACTCTGTTCCCTTTAAAAGTTTATGTAAATAATATATTTTTTATCTTTTTATTGTTCTGTACCCTGCATGTTAATGTGTTCGATTTTTTTTTCCAGAAAATGCCTTAAAATGTTCATCCCCTTGAAAATGTAGTATCCTACCTTCTATCTTCGTGTTCTATTTTAGCTACTTAACAGGCCTCAACTCAAATTGCTGCACACAAAATAAGTCTTATTCGGTGCTGGTTGTTGGGAGCACTAGGTGCCTGAAAAACTAAACAGTCATATTTAAAAACCTATTGCAGATAACTGTGTGACAATTATCTAAAATATGTTAAAGCAAAAAGATTAGATCACCAAACATGAAAACTGTTTTGTTTTGTTAGACAATTCCAATGGGATTTTGCCTATTCTCTTTAAAGGACTGCTCACAATAAAATAATACATCTTTATGCAGACAGTAGCATGTGCAGCATTTGCAAGGGTCTTTCTTCTTTATTATACTTTCTGTATTATTTATTCCATAACTTCCCCATGGCATTAGAATTAGGTATACACACAGGCTTGAGTAGGTTATTAAAGAAATTCACTATTGGCTTAGAAATAAATTGTGTTTAGTTGTGTATTAAAAGGGAGAAATTATGTGTATTAGAAGTCTTCATTCTGTAATTGCTGCTCTCGTGTTGACAATAATTTTTATTTATTCAGTCAGGGCACAGAGCTGGCATCCAAAGGGAGAGAACTTGTTAATCATTTCAAGACTGAAGGAACACCGATCATGATTGGTAAGTGTGTGACACATTAACTTTACAGCTTCCACAATACTTGACTTTATTTATGAAAGTGGACAAAAGGGCATTTTCCTCCTGTCTTTCTTTGTCAGCCCTCCTCATCTACAGAGTGTACACTTTTTTTCTTTTACAGTCACAATGATGACTTGATGACACCTTGTTGCGTAGCATTCAGAGATATTGTTCTAAGGGAGTATTCTGTATACATATATTCTAAAATGGTGAACAAAATGCTTAGATAAGCAAATGTTACAATTTTTAGGTTTATTTTCATTCATTGGACTCTTAACACTACTACTTCATCTAATGTTAGAAATTAGCTCATTTTTTTTCCCTCAATTAGGCGGAGGTGTCCTGGCTCATACAATCCTTGGAGTGAACTGGAGTGAGTCCACAGGTGAAATAAAATTTCTCATCCTTGATCCACATTACAAAGGAGCTGAAGATCTTCAGACAATTTTGGAAAAGGTACAGTATGTTTCCACTTTTTAGAAAGCACAGTAAAGAAATGTAAATAACTCCCATTGACCAGTTAGAAAAGCCATCTTCCCCCCCAAGCTTCCTCTCTTAGTTTTACCTAAAATATTTAGGAAACATCTTTTGGACCTTCTATGTAGAAATAAAAGGTGTACCACAGTCAACCTAAAGAGGTAATAAACCCCACCATGCCTAGTGCTTAGCATTTAAAATGTCAGACATTTCATATAAACCAGATTGTATTAATGAGAATCTTCAGAACATTCTAGCTATATACCACAACCTATAACCTCAATTACAATGCTTATACAAATGCTGATGAGTGGGGTGTGTAAAAACTGTCACTCCTTGCCTTCTGCTGATGGAAGGTTGGAAGTTAGCTACATTTTCCAGTTACATATGTGGGTGGTAAATGTTGTGTTATTGAACAACATTAAAACAAATCTCACCCATATCACACACTCTTCTAATTGAATCCAATTAAAAAATGTGTGAATGTTAGGTGTGTGGGTGGATGTGTGTATATATTTATTCTTACTTTCACACTCTGAATAAAGGGGATAGATAAAGAAGTCCTAGGTACATGATGGGTAGGAGTATGTCGTCAGATTTGACTAATTCCTTGTCTGTGGTGAAATGAAGACCCATAATGTTACATAAAAGCACTGCCCATATCTGTCTGTATATGCTGCACTATATAGTTTCATTTCATTCTACCCACACAATCAGACACTTGGATCTGACATCAAATAAATGGACTTTTGTAGTTAAATGTCTAGTCACTCACCTGTTTACAGGCCATTACCTTCTAAATCAAAATGCATGCCACTACAAAACATTCACCAGAGGAACTTTCCTAGCTAATTCTGCCACATGTGTTACACATGTGTAATGTTGAATATTATAAACTGTGATTTGTGATGATTTGTTCTTGTTTCTGCAGGGATGGTGCGGCTGGAAAGGGATTGATTTCTGGACGGCAGACGCCTACTATAACTTGTGTTTACCACAGCGGCCTGTAGCTATATGACTTGTACATGGGAATTGTGTTTCCTATTGTATGGAAACAATTATTTTACAGTAAAGTTCTATCCTAACCTAAAAATTTAGTTTTACCTGCTTGCCTTGCCACGCCACAATTAGAACAATGCGATGGTTATTTCAAGGGTTGACTGCCATTTTAAACAGTTCTGCACTCATCCTCATCACAAAACTGTGTTTAGGTTTAGGATTATTTTAGCTTTATTAAAAAATAAAGCAAGAAAAAAAAAGTTTTTTCTTATGATTGGACAGTTTGCACAAAGTTTTTTGGGACATTTTTTATTTATAATATTCACTGATTCTGTGCATAATCATTTAACTTCAGATGCAGCTTTTGAATTTGTTTTACATTGGTTAAATGTTTCTCCAGAAATTAAACCTGCATCATATTTTCCTGAATGCACACTTTCCTGCCACAGGGAGACAACAGATATTCCATTTATTTATAATATAACGTTTGTACAATATAATGAAGTAATATGATTTGACTAGGGTTACGTAAACACGTCAGATGGTTCTCGTCTGATAATATGATTTATAGCTGACAAAAACACAGATGTCTCACTGAGAACAGAAGGTGAGACACATGCACTTCCTTGAACACATCACTTTGCTTGCAGGATCCAGCTTATTTTCTCCTAAATTTAGCCAACAGATGTTTGCAGAATAAGCACAGTGAAATATTTTCTTGTTTTCTCCTTTTTCTTGAAAGAAAAGAATTATTAGTATATACATACATTGTAAAATATGTGTACAATATAAATATAAATATAGGCTGCAAATTTCATGTCTGGAGGCCTTCATGCCCTACTTCCACTACATTGACTGGGTCAACGTTCTTTCAATAAATATTACAAAGTGTAATAGTTATTATTCTTGAAATGTCTACATATGTATTTGGCTCATATGGTGATATTTTTCAAACTCAATAAAACTTTAAAGCTGAACTTCAGCCTAGCTTTTAGTTATTCACAGTTAAACACGCTTCTCCCCTATGATATAATGGCTTACTCTGATTTCACTGCACACTGTAAAAATCCCACATCCAGCATCATCTAGGCCTTTTCTCCACAGCAGTGTTATCCCAGACCCAACCGTATGATTTATTGGATTGCAGGTATAGGGAAATCATTGCAATACCTAGAGTGATCTGTCCAGCAATGCCCAGTTCTCCAGAATGGCAGAAAGAATCAGGCCACTGCTTTCCGAAGGGGTGAGGACTCTTGAGAGGAGTAATAAAGGACGGTGCTTTCATATTTTCAGGAAACTGCACAGCACCCTGCCAGCCTGTTCTACCAGCAATGTGATGACATTAAAGGGTCTAAAATAAAGTAAGTCATGAAAACAGGTTTTATGCAAATATTTCATTAGCATTCTGATGGGGGATTAAAACCTCAACAATACGCTCTGTAAAGTAAATGTTGCACAATTTTTATTTATATTTTTATTTTTTGCAGCAAATCACACATCCCTGATTGACATGGAAAGTCATGTTGGTACTAATCCATCTGTCCCTCTCTACTGTTTTGATAATTTTTAGTTTAAAAAAAATATTTAAGGGACTTCATTTTGTACAATTCAGCGAACAACAATTACATTATAGAGACAAATAATACATAGAGGGCTCTGTTTATAATACAAGGAATCTGACATTCCCTGGTGAGAATCAATTAAGGCCAAAGAAACACATAGACCTGGAAGATTCCCATGAGGGACATTTAAAGAATGTCTGATTTTCCTGTTTTTTTTTATTTTATTTTAATAGAGCTCTTCAAGTTATTTTGCTGCATATAGTTATTAGATAGATAGATGGATGGATGTTATCTGGTTTCAGGTGGAGTAAATAAATATTTTGCTGATTGCATACAATCTTTTCCTAAATAAAATTAGTAATGAATTAATACTGTAAGCATGTATGTAATGTGTCATTAGAGTAATCCAATCATTAGTTGAGGGATCACACAATGAAATGAGTGCAGCTCTCCCACTTGTCCCGTTGGACACACTCATCGCATGGCTGTGGTTGTTGGGCGCCCCCTACAGGTCACACAATCACAAGGTCCCCCATAAGCCTGGCCGTCACTATTACACCTGAGAGTACCCGGGGCGCGCGTGGCACGTCAGGATAGGTTACTAGGCAACAGTTGCCGGGATGGTGCGGCGCACACAGAGGTCACGTGGTTGGGCAGGCTGTGGAGTTCCCGGTGTGATTCGGTGCTCCGGGGAGCTGTGCTTGTAATGTGTGCACGGAGCAAGGTGTGTATAGTGTCATGGTGGAAGACCTGAGCACTGCTATGAACTACAAGTCCCAGCAATTAGTATCACCTCACAGACAGACATGTTGCAGCTTCTATCAGGCTGTGTGGCTTTTTAGGGAGGTGGTATAATAATATAAAATATAATACAAATATATAGTTATAATTCTATTATAATATTGTCCTAGTGGCATGCAGGCCTTTATTTAATATACATAGGTATGGGGGAATTATTAATTATCGCTGTGTTACAGCAATGCATTTTATTCCATGTCATTGCGGCCAGACACACATGCAGTAATACACTGTGGTGGCTGCAAAGCCATGGGCTGCTATGCCACAACACAAGGTAACATATACCACAAAATATTTTACTGCACTGCATGTTGATAGGCTCAGGTTAGAGGTTGAAGTATATAAAAAAACTTCATTTTAATTGTTAAAACAATGCAAGGAGCGTTATCTATAACACTCAAAACATGCCTCAAGGAAACGTCTTGGTGTAGGTTAGCCCATGGGAATTTCAAACATGGGCTTTTAAAGCCTCAGGTTAATTTCTGGGGAAGTCCGTGTAGACCCAGCCAGAGGTGGCAGAGACGGGGTGACTCGTCAGTATATTATTAATGGCAATGGATGCTTTCTTCCCTCCGCCAATGTAAATGGACATTCTATATATAATTTACATACGCATCATTGCAATACAGGTAGTCCCCGAGTTAAGGACATCTGACATACAGACGACTCCTAGATACAATCGCATGACTTGCAGAAAGTCTTTTGCTGTTCTGCAAACTCATGCAACTCTTTAATGACCAAGACAAACTCTGCAGTTGTTTATTTTTGCATATCAAAGCACAGCTTGTCACAAATGTCTAGGCTGCATATTTTTTTATATTTGCTTTGTTTGTGATTAGCTCAGAGTGAGGACAGTAACTGACTGACTGTTTTATACAGTAACTGACACTATGCTGCCTAATAATATGTTGAGACAAACATCTGTCCTAATTGCATTTATTAAAATAATGTACCTGTTCTGATTTTTGTTTTAAATACAAATTCAACTTAAGAACAAACCTACAGTCCCTATCTCATATAAAACCCTGTAACTACCTGTGTACAAAGCCAGTTTACCAGTAGAAATACAAATGAAAGTTACAAAATCCTAAAATTCATCTTACTAAAAGAGCCAAAGGTTCCTGACAAGCTTCAGTGATGAGGTTTGACATGCTAAACATGTCATTCCTGCAGATTGAACTGAGCTGCATAGTGTAAATTCCACTTTACCAAAATCTGCTCCTAAGGATTGTCCCCAGCACAGCGTGCAGAAACATTGCAATGTAAACAAAAATCTGATTGGATTGAAGGTAGTCTTTATTTTTTTTTATATTAGTGATTTTTGAGATTTACCAATTACAGTCACTTGTTAGAGTCTGACACTGCTGGTAATGTCAGAGATCAATTGCAGTCTTAGGACCATTTCAGATTTTTGGTTTGTGTTCTGCCACAGGACCAACCACTCCTATTCAACTAAATGGGAGCACAAGAGAACCATTTTTTGCATTCTTTTGCACACAGTTATGGTTAACGAGGACACGGATCCTGAAAGCTGTTTTAGATGTGTGATTGCTTTTCTGACGTTGGAGGAAGAATCACAGCCGCAACTTCGTGCAAACATGTTACCTGCGGTGCAGTTTGCTCCTCCTGGGTATATATTGCTAACCTGGGAGCGGCTAATTGCACATAAGAAGCCTTTTATTTAGTGCCTTCAAACTGCCTGACATGGGGGTGGGAGGGCAGGAATCAGGTGATATCTGACTACCTCGGCAATGGCAGCCTAATAATTGTTGGACTGGGCACAATCGTATGTCTGGTTTATCCTATCCCTGATGTCCACATCTGCTCTGGGAAATTACTACTACTACTACTACTACACAGTATTTATATAGCGCCAACATATTATGCAGCGCTGTACAAAATCCATAGTCATGTCACTAGCTCTCTCTCAAAGGAGCTCACAATCTAATGTCCCTACATCAGTCATATGTCTTCATTACATTCTAAGGTCAATTTAGGTGGTAATTTTTAGAGTAATTAACCTAAATGCATGTTTTTGGGATGTGGGAGGAAACCCATACAAAGAACCTGCAAACTCCATGCAGATAGTGTCCTAGCCAAGAGTAGAACCAGGGACCTAGCACTGCAAAGACCAGATGCTAACCACTGAGCCACCCTGCTGCCCAATAATCTATTGCCTAGGATAGATTGTTTTTAGCCAGTCAGAATTATTTACCCTGTATGCAAAACTGGCGCCTGTAGTGCTTTCCTTCCCCTGTCCATAGATACAAATGTGAAATGCATGCTTGCATGTGCTATACAAACATGGCTGGTCATTACTTAGGGTCTTATTGCACCTTAAGGCCCTTTCATTCCTGTGGTAGAAAACAGCACACGTAGCTGCTCCCAGGCACAAAGGAAACTGCTGCTATACAGGATCAGAAATCTGCAGCGCATGTCAACACATTGCTGTGGTGGTGCAGTTCTTTCTTTAGAGGAGGAAATTGTACAGCCAGAAGCGACATGTTGTTTCTTCCAGGCTTCGTGCCACAAACACACTCAAAGTGGTTCCTAACCCCTCCATAGAGTTGAATAAGAGCATGGTTGAGCAATTTACTTGGAAGTCTGAAATGGTCCTACTTTTCAAATTATTTCTCATCCACCCCAAGTATTATTAAACAGCTCTTACATTGTAGAAGGTTTTTATGGATTAGTATTTTTCTCCAAAACTGTTTAGGGAAGCCATATTTCTAGTACATCTGTATCGTTATTAGTCTTCATTCATAATACTTTCTTTAACAATCTGACTTGCCTCTTGCTAGGACATTTATTGCAAACTTTCAGCTTCCAGCTTGTATTTTTCATTGGAGGTTTGAATGTGATTAGCTCCTTTATGGCATTTCAGATAAGATTGTTATTTGTGTGGACAAGCATAGATTTCTATGATTGGTTTCCTATCTTTTAGGAAGTCAATTTACAAAAATCAGATCAGATCAGATCAGTTTCCAATTAAAGCAAAACCTATTTTCACTCCCAAATGCAATTCTTTACAGTAAAGAACTAGTTGGCTGTGTGTCGGTGAATGTGGAAGATGTGGAGAATGAAGGACTTAAGTTCTGAGTCCCTGCCGAGGAGAGAAGAAGACATCCTGTATGCTATCAGACAGTTACCGGACTTCCCAAAGAAAATAGAAACTGCAAAATGTGAACCTGCAGGTAGGCCGTGATTATAAATGATATTGTTTATTCCAACATATTCCTCCAATTAGACCACGGGACTCTGTATATATATCCAAACATGCAGCTGTGTTCAGATTATTCTGACAAATACCTTTATAGTATTAAACAGAAAAAAAACATTTCAAGGGATGAAGCAACTAACATTTTTTTAATTTAATAATATGAAAGATGGGGATTTAATCGAAATATGTAATAAGGAAGAGGGGATGTAAATATAAAATAAGGAAGAGGGGAGTAAATACGCTGTTTCTTTTGTCATTTCTAATGTTCCATGAAGGCATAACCTCCCCCATTCCATTTATTATCTCTGGACAGTAATCACATAAGGAAAAAATCATACAACAGGCTTTACGCAAGCCTACGTTATTTCATAACACACTATGAAGATTGATTCTGCTAATATTGAGTGTCTGGGGAGTGCTGCCTATACAATTGTCTACGCCAGCTGTCATTCTGTCAGTTTATGGTTCTGTATTTCTAACTGTGCTGTGTGCAGGTCTGACTATGCCTTAGGGAGAGCTCTCCTGTCATATGTGTATATATAATGTTCTGCTTTTAGGATTACTGACCAACAAGTCTAATAAGCGTTACTGGCCATACATATATGTTCTGTATTTCAGACTTAAAATGTCATGTGTGTGGGATGATAATGTTGACATCATAACTGATATGATGATGACTGATGCCTTTTTTTTTTGCTATTAGGTTGTAGCCATGCTGAGTTGGTAGAGATTGCAGAACATTACCTAAAAGAGAGAATTCAAGATGGGGATAAACAGGCAACCTTCCTTCTTGGTCAACTCTTTTTTGAAGAGGTAAGGCTTTGAGGCTTGCAGGATTTTTTCATTTTTATGCTAGAGGAAATCTATGGCATCACCATAAGCTGTATACTGTAAAGCAGTGGTCTCCAACCTTTTCAGTCCCGCGGACCACTAAAAATACCAGCTCTGGACCATGCGTGCGGGGGGGAGCTGGGTGTCACTTAAGGGGGAAGAGCCTTCCCCCATAGTGACATTGTGATGCCAGAACTCCGCCCACTCTCCCATCGCAGATCTGAGAATGATCTGAGTTGTGTCCAGAGACACGGACCACCAAAGTTTTCTTGCTGACCACTGGTTGGCGACCTCTGCTTTAAAATATGATGTGCAGTCAATGCAATGGCTTCTGGGTATAAAGATTACTAAAGCTTTGTAACAAAAATAACAGCAGGATCAATTAACTGAACTATGTCATGGGATAATTCCAGTTTAATACTGTTGCAAAAAAAGTGCAGGACCTTGGCTTGATTTTTATTTGTATAACAAGCAAGGCTGCAAGGCTAATGTGCCATAAGTTAAACATTGAAAATTTTGGTGGTCGGTGTACAGAATACTGCTGTCTCTTGTATCGGTACTATTCTGTACTCTCCTGTAATTTGTCAGTTTATAGGTCATGGGTTTAGGTATAACTGGGTATACGAGTTTAGATTTAAAGTGAGACAATTATAAACAGGCTCAGAAACAGCATGCTACAAATATAGAGGCCTGGTGGAATCATCCCCATAAATCCTGTTTTCTATTAAAACTTTTTCACTTTTGTATTTTGCAGGGGTGGTATGAAGATGCATTACTGCAGTTTGATAAAGTAAAAAATGTTGATTTTCAAGCTTTATATCAAGCTGGGGTGATGTATTATGATGGTCTAGGAATTGAAGAAGATCGGGTATGTATTGACAATTCTTATATATAGTATATTTATAACATTGTAAATTACTAACCCCCATATTCAGTGTCCAGTTTGCTGTTCGGAATCTGCATTTACTAGTCAGTGGAGATAATGGCTTATTTTACGTGGATAAAGTTAATGGACTGGTCAGCAGTGTATACAAAAGACTATTGACAATACTTCCATATACTGTATGAAAGTTATATAGACAAGGGCTGTAGAAAGGATGAGAACCGTATGTTGTTTGCAATTTGGCTGCAAATCCCAGCCATGGCATTGGGTTGCTGAGTGCCTGAGTGTATTATGCGTGTCATCACCACTCAATTGAATGATACCATCACTGCAGGTCAGAAAAAGTGTTCTCCTGGACCCTTGGACACCACTGTTGTAGACAAAAAGATCAACTTCCCACTTACTCTATTTAGTGTAGACTACACAGGCAATAAAAAGCCTGCAAACTTTGCCAAACATTTCCAATTTGTCTAAAATAAACTTTGTATTTGGTTGTTACAACAATCAATACAACCACATATATTCTAATTTGGGAAGAAAAGAGAAACAGGAAAAACGTGTATAAGGTTTAAAGGGAAAGTGGAATCAGCAACAAATCAGAACCACTCTATTTGGTATGTTAAATCAAATGCTTCAAGTAGGGTCAGTGTTTTAAGGCAAAAATGATCAGATGTTCGGGTATTCATGTACAGAAAGCATGTGTTCCAATAAATAAAAATTGTGCTTGCTTATCATAGAGCTGCATGGTATGGCAAAGCTCGCAGTGTCCATTCTGATACTGGTAGGGGTTTTTCAGCCCTCATTGTTTGAGGGATATCAGAACGTCCCAAAGTCTCACTTTTATACTGACACTTGTGTCTTAGACAGGAAGTAAAGAGTCCTCTTCCTGGTGAGGGCACAGGCATCAATTCGATTCTGCCTCTTTCCTACTCCTACAGTAGGGGTATTCACTTTACTTTTTTTCAGACAGCAATGACAATGGATCCGGCCCTCGTCCAAATTTAGAAAAAAGTCTTGGTTGTTTATATTCTTCTTCTGTAAGATATTTGACTAATAAATGTTTATTTTTACCTGTTTAGAAAAAAGGAGTTGAGTACATGAAAAAAATTATCAACTCGAACGACTCACAAGCAAACCACCTGAAATATGCTGCAGCATACAATTTAGGTCTTGCGTGTTTTGAGGGTTGTGGGATGCGTCATTCAGACGAAGAAGCAGAGAGGTAGATTACTAGATTAGATTACTTCCTGAGATTAATAGATAACCGCTCAGCCAAGACTCATGTCTTCTTACCTTGTACTGTAGGTGGTGGCTTCTGGCTGCTGACAATGGGAACCCCAAAGCCAGTATGAAGGCTCAGAGTACGTTGGGAATGTTTTATTCACGACCTAGCAGCATGAACCTTAAAAAGGTGATTTGGTTTGTATGATATTGTATATGTAATTACCAAGAAACTATATTTTCATTTAAGAGTAATACAGCTATTCAGAATTGTCTATAGCAATGTGTAGATGTAAAAAAAAAGTTTAAAGCCTTAGTGTAGTGCAGTTCATTACCAGTAGTCATTGTTGCTGATCAGTGCCAGAGGTAACCCCTACATCATACAGCAGGGAACAAAGGCCATTGGGGGCTGTGGGTCTGTATGGTTGGTGTATTTCAAAAAAAGCTTGGTGCAAATTTTGAGCTCCACTAACAGAAAATTGGCTTTTCCAGGTGAAAAATCACTTAACAGGCCAATTTTGAAAAAAAAGTTTAATTGTGTATGAAGCCCAGTAGATAGACTTTGTCTGCTCAAAATCGCCTTACATATGGGCAAAAATCCTACAGACAGTCAATGTTTGTTTTCAGATATTGGAGAGAGGAGTTTACACAGTTATGTAGATTTTACTGTCTTTAGGTAATATAAAATTGTCTGCAGATGTAAAGCAGCATTGTAAGTTTACAGGCTTTGCAAAGAAGATGTTCCAGCAAGCCACTCTTTATACTTCTTTATACTTATGTCTCAGCCCTATTCAGTGCTGTAGGAGGGCTTTATGTTTATGTTTATGTCTTCATGCACTGTAGGAAGAACAGGTGTGAACAGAGATGTTTTCTTTGCAAAAGCTGATCTCTGCTTCTTGCATACATGGTACATTTAGTCTATTAGTATTATTAATATTATTTTTATTAATAAACAGGATTTATTTAGCGCCAAAATATTATGCAGCGCTGTACCTTAAATAGGGGTTGCAAATGACAGACAGTGACATAGGAGGAGGAGAGGACCCTGTCCAGAAGAGCTTAGTCTATGGTATATACTTACAACACAATTCTATAGGGGAAATGCAAACAAGAATTTTACCTTGTCAAGGGTGTGGTTAAAGAGTGCAACATAGTAGCACATAAAACAAATTCTTTGTAGGAGACAATGAACAAATCATTGAAAAAGTCAGATATAGAGAGAATCCGAAGGCAAAAAGCATCTACTTTTTCTCACATTACAGAGTTAAGACTGAACTCTGTATAAAGTGTTTGCTATAAAATGCCTAGTAATTACTTAGCAAAAAAAAAAAAGACATTTCACAAAGTGTAAAATGTTTTACAACCTTATGGTGTTGTGTTATACATAGTTAAATAAAGTTAGGATTCTAAGTTTAAGATGATAATAGTCTTAATGGCTATAATAAAGCCACCAGTGAAACCAATAATATCTATAATACAATGTTGTCTATTAATTTCTTATACTAAGTTATGAATATGTGCGTGCATCCAGATTATTTACCTGCCTTTATTTTTTGGGGGGATTTCCAGTTTTTTTCTTTGTGACACAATATACTATTTTTAAATTTCTGATATTCCTAGTGCCGGCTTTTAATGAAGGTTGCTGAACTGTTGAAGAAATGCACTGGCAAAGCAAATGACTTGCTTGGTGACACCAATTTTCATTGCTGAAATTTTTAAGAAAGCGTTTGAAACGTGGGAGCCAGCCATGTATTACAGGTTGGGATTACAACCTGGAATATTCCATAGTGGGCTCACAGAAACACCAGTCATTTGTGGATAAAAAACATTGTATAAATTGTGAGATTCAGACATTATAAATCTAATATACATGTTATCACACACAAGAAGATTCTGTGTGTGCCACTTTGCCACGATTTCTAACTAACCTAACCAAATTCCTAACTGTGGTTATTTATTTAAGATTTTTTTTTCCTTGCTTTGGTAAAACTAAAATCAAATCTATAAGCTAAGATATTTAGCTTTATTTCATATTTATTACGATGATTGCTTCATATGCTCAAGTGAATCCCAATTTTATACTATAATACATTTAATATGGATATTTACCATATAGGCCAGTATTGTAAATTAGGAAATCCAATATTGCCAGTTCCCGCTATGGAAAGTCCAATTTTAATATAGAATCCGACACCTGATAGTTGCAGTTTTCAATTTCAGTCGCAACTTGATCTAAAAAAATAGGTTTTATGGAACTGCTAGCTTTTTTCTGTAATGAGTATTTCAAGTAAGGTCAAGTTGTCCCAAAATTCTCTTTTTGTTCCCCTCAGCTTAAACATATCATCATCATCAACTCCACATTTAGAAACCCCTCACAGAAAAATAAAATTACACGGTGTAATACTTATCAACAATTGCAGCAGCACTGTGATGAGCAGCCACTTATATATCCAATTACCATAAAATTCAATGCTAATGGGTTAGTCTACCATGGAATACAGTGACAAGATGCATGTGACTACTTTGCCTCTACAGTCATATCACCACACACTGTATCTCCTGCTAAGCCTAGCTGATTAACATATTTTCCCCTTTTACTTATGGAAGTTAGGGTCAATAGGTTTAGAAAAGTCAATCTGTAAATGGATAGAGAACTGGCTTAAGGACCGCAGCCAGAGTTGTAAATATTGATTCATACTCTCAATGGTCCAAGGTTATTAGTGGTGTACCCCAGGGATCAGTGTTGGGACCTTTACTGTTTAACATCTTCATACATGATATAGAGTTTGGGATTAAAAGTACCATTTCTGTGTTTGCAGATGACACAAAACTATGTAATGGAATAAAGTCCACACAGGATGTCTATATTCTACAAGCAGACCTGGAAGTACTGTTTGATTGGGCAGCCAAGTGGCAAATGACATTTAATATAGATAAATGTAAAGTTATGCACTTGGAGGCTAACAACATGCATGCTTCATACTGTCTAGGGGAAATACATTTGGGGGAGTCAGAAATGAAAAAGGATCTGGGGCTTCTGTTAGATCATAGACCTAATAACAGTATGCAATGTCAAGCTGCAATAATAAAGCTAGTAAAGTACTTTCTTGTATTAAAAGAGGAATAGACTGCAGAGATGGAGACATAATCCTGCCCCTGTACAAAGCATTGGGCAGACCACATCTGGAATATGCAGTCCGGTTTTGGGCACCGGTTCACAAAAAGGACATTGTGGAATTGGAGAGAGTGCAGAGAAGGGCAACTAAACTAATAAAAGGAATGGAGGAGCTCAGCTATGAGGCGAGCTTAGCTGAACTGAATCTATTCTGCCTTGAGAAGAGATGTTTAAGGGAGGATATGATCACCCTGTATAAATATCAAAACGGTCCATATAGAGTACTCTTTTCCCCATTATTCACTTTAAGATCATTACAAACAACAAGAGGGCACTCTGCTTCAGGAGGAAAAGACGTTTAACCTCTGGATAAGGAAGCGATTCTTCACTGTAAAGTCTGTGAAAATGTGGAATCCGCTCCCTCAGGAAGTAGTTTCAGAAACTACTATAGATTGCTTTAGGAAAAAGCTGGATGTTTTTCTAGAAGCACAGAATATAACTGGGTATTAAGGCTTTAAAGTAAACATAATAGTGACTGTAGATCCAGGGAACATCTGATTGCCTCATGGAATCAGGAAGGAACTTTTTTCCCTGTTGAAGCAAGTTGTATCAGGGCTTTTTTTTTGCCTTTCTCTGGACCACCTATGTCTTATAGGGTTTTATATCTGGTAGATGTTTGTTTCCCTAGTGGTTGAACTTGATGGACTTGTGTCTTTTTTCAACCTAACCTACTATGTAACTTATTGGGTACGCATTTATTCTTGAACCATATTTACCATTTTCAGCTCCTATACTTTATATCCCCTATGAATGTTTCTACTATTGGCTTGTTTATTTGGTAATTCTGGTTTATTTGGAAATAGCTGATTGGGGCTAATCAGGGTTAACTAAATGTTAAGAGGATTGATGTGAATACATTTTTGTGCAACCGGCCGGGTACCTGACAAAAAGAAAAAAAAAGTTTAAAATAAAATAAATTTTTTTTATGAGCCCCAGAAGAGAAGGTCCTTGTATAAAAAGATAAAATTTGTTTTAACAATGAGATAGGTCAGCAGTCAACAACATTTAGATTAAAAAATACTGTTTTTTTATTTGGTTTTCCTAAATATAAAATAGTTCTGATATATAACAGCCAGAGTTTGTTAGCAGAATGTATGGTCTCTTGCAGGCTTTCTTCTGGCATTCAGAAGCTTGTGGCAATGGCAGCGTGGAGTCACAGGGAGCCCTTGGTGTGATGTATCTGTATGGACAGGGAATACAAAGAAATCAGCAGTTTGCTCTGGAATGTCTGAAGGAAGCAGCTGAGCGTGGAAATGTCTATGCACAGGGACATCTGGTCAAATTCTACTATCACAGGAAGCTGTACACTAAGGCAGCCGAGTTAGCCAAGAGGTAATGTCCAGAAGGTTTAACATGACAAGGTTAGAAATAAGAATTCCAGCATGCTGAGGTATTTGCTGAATCACCCCTTGTGGTCTGTTTTAGAACTGCACAGTATGAAAACATTGGCTTGCTGGCAAAGGCTACAGATTGCCTTCCGACATATACTGCAAAAGGAATCGCCATAGCCAACTTCTATCTGGCCAGATGTCTCCATCTTGGTTTAGGCCTAAAACCAGACATGGAAGCTGCTAAGAAATGTTACACCAAGGTAATTTATTTGGCATAATTTAAGTTTATATAACGTATAGCATAAGGTATAAAAAAAAAAAAAATCATCCTCAGTAATGTTACACAAAGAGGTTATTCTTGGAAGATGTACCATATAATGCAGGTGTGGCTGTAAAGTTTAAACATATTCAGAAATAAAAAAAGCCCACAGATGTATCAAAAATTTAATCAAATTGTGCATTTTTCAGGGATTATTAATAGTGCCACGTGCATCAAAATACTTTATTTGGCAGTAAAGTAGTACAAAAATTATGATCAACAAAGTGCAGGAATTGCTGTGTAAATAGTGCAGCTTTTTCAACAGCTACTGTCAAAAAAGACCATGTGTCAAGCACTGCTCAACTCAAGACTAAACCCCACTGCAAGCGTCAATAGTGCATTCTGTCTAGGGGAGAAAGCTTTCGGGAAAGACCTTGCTCCTGCAGGCAGGTATCTGATTTACTGACCTGTCTGTGAATTGTGGCCAGGTCCTTTGTGTTGTCCTGTACAGTGGAAGGTAAATAGATTTGCATTGAAGAGAATGGCATCAGTCAGACAGACAATGCCATGGCTGCATGGGGCTGGTCTAGGAAAGCAGAATGAAGGTACAGGCAGCTATTGGAGCAGGAAATAAGGTAAGTTTTACTCTAATGGTAAAATTCTGTGGACAGAATTTTTACAACCCCCTGCAGTGGGGAGAGGGACCCATTACAATGAGAAACACACATTTTGGCCAGCGTTTAAGCTACGTACACACTTCCAATTATTATCGTTGGTAAACGAACGATCCTGCACGATATCTGCGAACGATTGTATAGCACCGATCCTGTACATACAGATAACGACACGATCGTTCGCAGATATTGTACACACGATAGATGCGATCGTTTGAACGATACAGGAAGTGAGCGAACGTTCATTCACCGCGCATGCTCAGACCATGGACGATCAATGAACGACCGTACACACGATAGATGGTCAACGATCGTCGTCCAATCCGGTCCGCCGGTCCCGTCGTTCATTTCCAATGACTATCCTCGTTCATCGGCGTCGTTGGTTACTTTTTTTACGAACCATTTTTGCCCAATCGATCGTTCGTCCATTTCCAACGATAAAAAATTGGAAGTGTGTACGCAGCTTTAGGCTTTCATAAGTGAGTAGAGATACAAAGTAAGCATCATTGTAACTTTTATATATACTTTTGTAGTCATCTGCAGCTAAAAAGGATGAACTTAAGATCTGTAGACGTAATAGAGCAACCTGGGAAGTACAAAAAGAGTAAGCCAACATTAATCAAAGAAAAAAAATGCATCTTTCTAGAACTGCATGAAAAAAAAAAATTATTCCTGGAAGGCGATTCCTTGATTTCATATATGGAACATTTACGTAAAAAACAGGCCTATAGCAGAAATATAAAAACTGCTCTCTAGAGGGGTGAGATGATTAATTATGTAAGGATGTACCAGCATTAGCTCAGTCTCACTTCATTATATGTATTTGGTTTCCAGGCATACCTACTGGATGCAGATCTGACTGCTGATCTGCAGTGTGATGTTATTTCTGGGATAATGTAAAGCCGCTTCCTGGTCGCACATCACATTGATGCGTCTGTGGTTTTTCCAACATTTCCAATGAATTCTCCATTATAAAATCTTCGCACATTTTCTGCAATGTACATTTGTTTTTCAGTAATGAACAAAATGAGTATTAAATAATCAATTTTGTCATCAGTATGTAATGTCTGATCTAGTATCTGAGACATATGCAGTCATATGAAAAGGGTTCATATTCTTCTGACTTCTTTTTAAGTGTTTAGCTAATCAAGCACTATTTCCTGTAGTTAGTTCTGCTAACCAGCTACAGACCCAAGAAAAAGTCCAATCTATAAAAAAAATCTACAAACATAGGTGAAATAAACCACCACTAAAGTAAATGACAAGCATCCTCTTACTGGTAGCCATGAACCACTACATTGTTTCTACTGGGTCACTCCTGACACTGGGCAAAGTACTACAGTATGGCCCTAGCAGGCAAGGGAGTAACAATAGAAACAGGTGACTGAAATTCTTTTTTCCTCATACCCAATCATTATTGGCACAGGACAGTTGGTATTTAGGATAGTTTAAAAGAATACTTGCAAAAGATTAATTGCAGTGACTAGTGGCTTATTCAGGTTTCCTCGTTTGGATACATGGCCTTTTTCATTTAAAAAATGCCAATTCAGATTTTGCAACCAGAGTTCAGTGTTTTTAATCAGATCAATATCTTGTGGATTCTGCTTAGCTGTGGTGTTATTGCCTTCTTTATTGAATAAGGTCTTTTATTTGTTAAACAAAGGTCCAGTGTGTTCTAGTTCACAATATCGTATAATGGTTGAGGAATATTGACTGTTCATTTAAATTCTTTATGAAAGAAACTAAAGACAAAAAAATAATTTTTGTATTTATTGCTTACAAATATTTTAAATAATGGGCAGTCTTTGGTAAAAATAAAAGCAAAGAATAAAATATTCACAATAACATTACTTTAAGTATTGCACAAAACATAATTCAATACACTGGAAATAATAAAGGAATGTTCAGGATCCTCATGATGAGGAAATGACTGTACAACATTCAATAATTTAACACCATCTTAAGAAACGCCTGCTTTTCGAATGTTGAGTACGTCCTGCGCCTTTAGGACCCCGTATGTCACCGAACTGTACAGAAGATGTCAGTGCCTTACTTCGTGATCCAGGGAGCAGTGACTAACTGGAATTTTTTTTTTTTTTTTTAGTAAAAGTGGTGACAGTGCAGCTTCTCCTTATTTCTACACTACAGCAATGACTTCCCCAGCCTGTACATTTACATAAAATAAAGAAGGGGGAAAAAGACACAGGAGTGTTACATAGTCCTCAGTCAGCCCTCTATGGAAAAGAGGAAAATAGTTAGCATGTCCATTGTTACACAGACATTAAAGTAGTGGTTCACTTTGTGCTGTCGCAGGCTGGTCCGGCTTTCAACTGTTCTAAGTGGCTTCTTAGTTCTGGACATAGCTCTAGCAGACAGACTTCCATCAGAACCTGAAAAACACAATACACTCATTAACCATAAACCCACCCAATGTATTAGTTCAAAGGACAATGAGGATCTCTCACTGGAGCCAATCAGTTTTCACCTTTCATCTTTCTGGTGTGAGTTAAAAACAAGCAAATGACTAGCTGTTCAATGTGGAACTATTAGAAGCTTGCCAAGTTCTGTGTGATGTATATAGTCTACAGAAAAAAAAATTACATATATACTATGGGATCTCAAAAATAAACAATATTAATAATACAATTCATGTGATTGTTCACCGAGTAAGGTAGAACTATTTGCTAATGACACTAGGATGTACAAAAGGGCTGACTCTGGAAGGGTTTCTAACATAGAGCACAATTTGTTATTGCTGGGTGATTGGTCAAAATAGTAGAATCTGCAGTTCAATGTTTCCAATTTTATTGATGCATTTAGAGAAAAGTTACCCTAACAACATTTGATGCAGAGCCAGTGAAGAAAGTTCCAATTCCCCTAATATTTTAGGTGTGTCTAGTTTTGGGACCTCACAATAAATGCTTTATTATCCTGGATATGTGAAAATTTGAGGAAAAATGAGAAAAGGGGACATGACTGAAACCTTTAAATACATTAAGAGTATGAAGAAAGTCCAGGAGAGCAATATTTTCAGTAAGAAGCTGGGATCAAAAACATGAGCCCTATGACTTCACACTAGCAATATAAAATCTAAAACTCATCGTAAAATGTATTTTTTACTAAAAGAGTACTTGACGCTTACAACAGACTTACAGAAGGTAGGGAGGGCATCATAATAAAATAAATATTACAATGCTTTGGACAAACATAGGTTCATACATTTTTTAATCATTATAAAAGAGGCAGACTCAACAGACCATTTGGTCGTCTTCTGACAGCATACTGATATTAGTCTTATTAATTATGTTGCATAACTAACCAATGTAATACTTAGTAAGTACTGTAGTAGTTTTTTCCTAAAATGTAAGCAGTTTAATATGGTTACATGTTTATTTATTCTGATATTTAACAAAAAGGGGATAAAAAGCACTTCAGCCACCATACAGGCAAGAGGGTACATTAATGAAAATGTTAAACTATTCCAAACCAGTGTAGCACAGTGCAAATTGTCTCCACTGTACAACAATGCCACCATGAAACCACAAATTACAGAGATGGCACAGGTAACAGCAAAAGGACCATTGCAGGTATGACCTGACCTTCTCCATGCTAAAGATCTTCAATCACCAACGCTAATAATCCCTGAGTTCTAAAGAAGAGAATGTCAGGGCATCTTTCTCACAGACTGCAGCATTTCTTCTTTGCTGTGGATTCTGGGTTGGCACTATAAAGTAAAATTAAAGCCCAACAACATTTAGACATTTGATGTGCTTTTCTGCTTTAGTATATAGCTAGGTTATAGAGCACTTCAACTGGGCTTTAAAACAAATTACAGCAGTAAACCCTTTTTAAATATTTCTGGAAACATAAGGAAACAGACCTTATATACTGCATTTTGGGGACAGACCAGTAAAAATACTGGGAAAATGGAGCTGAGGATCATGTAGATTTCATGTTTCAGCAAGTTTAGCTCACAGACTAGAGAGGCATGGATACAGACAGACTGGCATGCTAATCAGATTCAATAAAGTGTTCTCTCATGTTTACCCATAGCCAGAATGGCCTTTCTATTACCTAGTAATAGATTGCTGGTGGTGAGGAGACATTAAATATCAGGTTCCTCAGATAAGAGGAGAGGTATTACCAATCGTCCACTCATGAACTTTGCACAAACAAGGAAACTTACACACAATTAGGGAAATATGTTTCACTTACATAAAGTAGATGCTTATTAGCTCTATTTTCTTGAAGTGCATTAAATATTTTGATTATACCATAACGTGCATTCTGCTGTCCGACCAAGTTCTGAAGGGCATCTGAAAACAGGAAGACATGAGCTACTTTATTATATTGATGTGTATGCCAACATAACAGTATTGCTATAACTTTTAGGGGTACTTGTTGAAAAGAAATAGCACTTTTGTTCCAGCAGAGACCAAAGTGAAAAACATCTGACAAACCATTTTTGATGAAGATTATAACAGCTTTCAACAAACCAAAAAGCAGAAACTGGTTTTTAAAATCTACGTGTTATGTCAGAAATTTAAAGCTCACCATTTAATAAACATTGAGGAGCAATTGAAATGAACTACAATACAAGGCTGGCTATAAAAGGTCTGTATCAACACATTCAGCACCACAATATGCTAACGGTCTTTGTGTATTGCGCTACACAAGGCACATCTGAATATCCACACCACAATGGCTGAAAAATATTTGGGCGTTGCAATGGCTCAATAAAAGTCTGGACCTCAATCTGATCGAAATAGTGTGGCAAGACCTTAGGAAAGCTGCCCACAAACCTTTAGGATCTGAAGAAATGTAAAGAGGCGGCACACATGACTTCTCCTTATTGGCGTCATTTTTGTTAAATAATGACATGGTAGAATCTGTTGTGCAAATATTTTTAGAATCTGCTAAAGGCCAGACCACAGAAAGCCCTAAAAAGGGGGGGGGGGTGCACTTTTTTTCACGCAACTGTATACAGGTAGGTTAAGGACATTTGACATACAGACGACTCCTAGATATGAATGGGACTTCCCTGCTCGTTGATGTAAAAGACGGTGGCATGATGGGGGGGAGGGGAGAGGCGGTGCGCATTACTTGCAGAAGAAGTCTTTTGCAGTTCTGCAAACTCTTTAATGACCAAGAAACTCTGCAGTTTCTTTTTGCATATCAAAGCACAGCTTGCTCCAGAAGTTAATGCATGTCAAGGCTCCATTAAGTTTTTTGTTATTTTTGCTTTGTTTTTTTGCTTTGTTTGTGATTAAGTCACAGTCAGGGTTTTATACAATAACTGACACCACCCTGCCTAATATTATGTTGAGACAAACATCTGCCCCAATTGCATTTAATAAAAAAAAATGTACCTGTTCCAACTTACATACAAATTCAACTTAAGAACAAACCTACAGTCCTTATTTTGTATGTAACCTGGGGATTACCTGTATAACAAAATAGACTGAAATACAATGTCAGCCAACATGAGCTCTGCAGAACACAACGACTGGTGTTCACGATACACTGTGAGGTCATGCAGCTTCTATGATTGCACACTGTTAACAAGCCCTACCATGCACCTCCATAGCAGACCAGACCTGATGGAGAAGAAAGGGTTGGTAAAAGTCTGAGTGCATATTTACTCAAGACAATAATAGCAGCATTACAGTAAGGACACTGCTGTATATAAATGCACCATACAACCCCATCATAGCAGTTAGCTCACCAGGGATGTTTTCAAGTAATTTTTGCTGTGCTTTCTGCTTTGTTTCCTGACACTGCAGCTCTGTTCTTGAGGTTTTTGAAGGGGCTAATTTTCCATTTGGCCAAAATGCATCTCTGAATACATTGATATAGTAAACCAGCATCTGTTCACTAAAAATCCAATTTACGGTGTCCCGGATCTGTCTGAAAGAAAAAAAAAGTACAAGGGCAATAATGTACATCACAGAAAAGTACTGGCCTGCTTGGCTGCTTATTATTCCTAGGCTTTTCATCCAAAATGACAAGGTGATCTTAGGAAGACAGGGATAAATAATTGAATGTTGCAATGACACAACAGATTTTCAGCGGTCTATAGCCCAGCATGGATTTTTTTCTTCTTCAAAGAACATTACTATTAGAAGGGAAATATACAACAGATTCATAAGAATCTACTTTGTTTGCTCTATGATTCAGCTGCCTCCCTTTGTATCTGAATGACATATGTAACCTAATTTATAAATATTTTTTTTTATTGCTTTGTGGGTTAGCTTTAGTTCTTTGACAACAAACGGGTGATATCTGCAAAAGGATGCTATTCCCTCTCTTGAATACCCAGGTAGATGTTATCCTGAGAAGAACTTCACCCACACCTGGATTGGGTGCCAACAGCAGAGTCAGATGTGCTGACACAATGTTCCAAAGGGTTTCTATGAGATTCAAGTCTGGGCAATGTGAGGTGGGGGTCAGTCAATGACATCAATGTCTTTGTTATCCAAGAACTGCTCACACACTCAGGTCACACAAAGGCAGTTATTGTCTAACGCCAGGAGGAACTTCGGCCCTGTAGAAGGTTTGGCAATGGCTCTAAGGATTTTATCCTGGTATCTAAACAGCAGTCAGGGTGCAGTTGGCTAGCATGTGGGGGTCTGTGTGGCCATCTTCCAAGGATTTGCAACCTCAGGACTATCACTGACCCACTACCAAACCAGTCATGCTGGATGAAGTCCACTCTGATCTTTAAACATCACCAATAATATATATATTTAAAACTATAAAGATATAGCCATAGCTTACTTGTTTATGGTTCTTCCAAATGTAATTTGTACCAGTGCAATTAGCGTCTTTCTCACCCACTTGAACACTGTAATGAAACAGAAAATCTTGTTAAGAAAGATAACACTCCTTACTCTTGATACTTATGCTGCCATTTATTAATCAATACTATGGATAGTATGAACAATATTTCTCTCACTTAAGAAACTGGAAAATCTTTTGGGACAAACCGGTACCAAGGTCTCCAGATCTGACTGTGATGTAGAAGATTTAGTGCATTATCTTTGCTCTATACCCAGTCTATGGAATATTGTGCAGGTCATAAAAGGGTCCCAACAAGGACACAAAGTGCAAACACAGGTGTACAAATACAACCTTCAAAATACCCTTGTCACTCATGAATTAAAATTTTCAGATTTTTCCTGTAGATGTCAGTGTTGCAGTAGCCATCTTAATATAATTTAGCTAACAACAACAACAAAAAACTAGTGTTAAGAATGGCTGTATGACAGGTGCAACACCTATAAAGAATACAACATTGCACAATCATCATGGTATTCAGAAAATCAAATGCCTCTGTACTGTGTCAATACTGTGTTCAACACTTACTTCCTCGCAGCTCAAAAATCTCCACAATCAGCATGAAGCATGGCTCTGCCACGGCATCCTTCTTCCCATCCACATCATCTCCATAATCAGATAAGTCGCTGTCTTCCTCCGTTTCATCCTGTAAACACACCAAAACATTATGTGATGATATTAAACAAATAAGAAGTTCAGGCAAATATATTAAAATAAGCATTTGGTGCAATAAAACGAAGGAACAAAGATTTGTCCTGACAGCTGCTCATGGTGCAAAGTTAACTTTGACATGTATTTGAAAGATAAACCCTAAAATGAATTCAGAGTTTTTGTCCTCACGAGCATGAACAGTGCTCAGCATTGTCTAAGTGGTAAAATAATCTAGGCAATACAGCATGGTCACAGTGTAAAGTGATATTATATATATATATATATATATATATATATATTATATATATATGTATATATATATATAAATAAATATAAAGGATCACACATATTGATAACTGTTTATTAATGTTTACAGGTCAACGTTTTCTTCCACAAATGCTATTTCCAACAAAGGATTACATTTCTATGACCAGCAAGTGGCAGTAAAATTCTAGGCACAATATTAATACAGTAATAATTCCAGTTGGCTGATCACTACAATTAACTCTTGGAGAAAATATCATTGCTGAACCATGAAATGAAATGGCATAGTGACCAGAGTGGACTATTACCCTCCATCTCTGTTGTGATCATCTACTGTTTGTGACCCATATATTACTAGCATATATAGTACAGCCCTAAACACTACAGTATTCTCTAAACATATAATGAGTAAATCTTTATAGGGTGCGCTCACCTCTTGATGAGAAAAGAATTCCCCAGGAAGTCTTTCCAAAAATGAGGAAAGCGAGAAGGAAGATTTTTTGCCCTGGACATCGATAACTTTGAGGTGCTCGGGAGATGGGCTCAGGAAGGCATAGAGTACCTCACTCTGATATAATCTCTCATCAGAAAGCAGCTTCTGTAGAGAAAAAAAAAAGATCAAAATCTCTCCATAAGCATACTGTATTAGGACATCTCTAGATAAATAAAAAAAAAGTACTCTGGTCCATGCTGCTTACAAATAAAAAACGTTACTTATACAGTACGTTATCTAAAAGTCTACAAGTAAAGTAAAAATCATGGTTAGTGATAAAAAGTTTGCTATTGTTATCTGTTGAATGCATGTGAGTAGAGCCAGGACCACTTTTCCCTTTTGTAGCCTCACAACTCTATTAAATAAAGCATAATATTCTTCAGCTGCTAAATACAGTTGAGTTTACAAACGAGAACATCATTGTTGTAAATATATATTGCTAGGTAAATGGTATATTTTTAGCTTTTAAAAATTTGGGATGTATGTTGTTAGAGGGGTACATATAGGCACTGCGTATATACACAAAAACTAGATTACCATATATCACTAGGGCATTGGCATTTATTTTTTACATATTTATACATAAAAATGGAGTGGGCTACTACTGACCAAGTATATGGATCCAGTAAAACAGCAAAGTGGTAATGTATTTAGAATATGATTATATATATATTTATATATATATAGGACCTACCTCCAAGAAATTATTTAATTGTGCTTTTGACTTCTCTAGAAATTTCTGGTCTACAGATTTGAAGGGAAGCTTACTGAGAGAAGGCAATTGTACTTTCTTCAATAAAGGAAAACACTGAAAAGAAAAAAAAAAAGAAATGCATTATTTTCCAGATAAACTTGTAATCAGAAAACCAGTGAACTGATCAAGTTTACAATGCCACGAGTGCTCAATGGGAAATTCTTTCATTAGAAGTTACAGCCATGACTTGGGATATACATTACTTTTTTAATGAATTCTTAAGTATTGCATTACTACTGTAAAGCACGGTCAACACAATTTGGTGTATTTTAATTAGCCATTTCTAGATCCTTATTTAGCCACACAAACAGTACGATGTTCTAGTAGAATGATACATTTAATTATTTTTCCTAATTCTACAAGCAAATCTGAAGACTGAAAAAGGTGCAAGTCAATCCTCAGTTGTGAAATAATATTGGTAAGATATACATGCACACATGCATTAGTCACAAAGATGCAAGAAAAGGAATTTCCTTTCTTTTTTTTTTTTTTTTTATTGTTTATATGTTGATCAACAAAAATATCAGAACCACCAACAGGTGTGGTGCGTGTTAATTAACTTGTTACAATGCACATCAAGCGGCATATGTCTGTCAGAGAGTAAACAGTTCTTGAATGTGATGTGATATGTTGTAAACCCGAAAAATCAAAGCAGGTTTTGGTTGGGTGTTTCTGGAATGCAGTGGTTAGTAATTACGAAAAAATGCTCATAAGAAATAGGGCATTACAGCTTGCTGTGTGTATATGGCTGTGTGGCCACAGACCTATCAAGAATGCTCATGCCGAACAATTGCAGAAAATACCCACAACAGGAACATGAGCATAAGAACTGGACTATGAAGTAATAGAAAAACTTGGCTAGCGGAATAGCAGGAGAATTTTGGTGTGTAGGTATGTGTGTGTGTAAAGCACCATACTTACGTCACTAAGCTTTCGGTGCAGATTCTGGAATTCACTCAACCTCCTCAGTACAGTCCAGTTCTTGTTTGGGTCAGTGGACTCTGGCAAACTTACTAACACAAAATACAGTGGCATCTGCTCACCATTTTCCTCAGACACCTAAAACAACAAAATTATTTGTTACTTTGTATTTCATATGCTACCATAACAACCTCTTGCTGTAGATTTTTTTTTTTTTAACCGAGAATCTCTGAACATTACCCAAATTTAATGAAAACACGTTGGGGATGTATGACAGTTTCTTACAAGTAAATATTGTATTGTACAATAAGACTTTTTTTTTTACAAATCTGAAATTAGGAAAACATATTTACATTAGCTATTTTACTAATTAAGGGCAGAGGATGGAAGCCTCTGAAAGAACGATACACATAACACAAACTTTATTGTGCTTATTTTACCTCAAAATGTGCTATTAATTTTTGTCCATACTTGCATCCATGAATAACTGAGAACTGACTACACCAAATTTATGCAGTAAAATGAAGCATATTCAAAACACACACAAATTAAAAAAACATCCCCAGGCATTGCTGCCATAGAGTTTCTGCATGTCACATTAACTTGCACAATGAACACTGGTTGTAATACACAGACTCCAAAGCCAGTAACTTCAATAATGACAATCACTGGGTTAGAAAAACAACATACATACCGTATATACCTTATCCAACATTTTTGGGGCTAAGATGGAAGAATGGAAGATATATACATGTATATCTTCTCTAAACTTCCAAGCACAAAAAATACTCATGCTGTTTGCTTCTGGAAGCCACCAATGAAGTGTGTACAAGGAAACATCCTGTATGCTGCAATTGTTGCTGCATTGACCTGACAAGTCAACTGAATAGAGACAAATAGAGCTATTTGGGGAGTGACGCCATCATTTGTCACATGACTGCATTTGTATTTTGATACCATACTATAGCGTCTACTGCAGAAAATAGTATATGAAGAAAAGTTTGAATTGACATTGTAAAAATAATCACAATACCCAATATGTGCAGTATATACAAATCCACCCTCACTAAACAATTAACAAACCAGACATGTGGATTTTATTTGGTAAATTGTTTTTTTTCCCCAGATATCTCACCTCACTTATGTTAATAAGTGCCTGCCACATGCCCAGGTTCTCACACCACAAGTCTGTCCGGGAAATATGAAGGTCTAGGTCACTCTGCTCTTTTTCCATTAGAGCTATTTCATCCTTCAGCTTTGAAACAATCTATGATTAAGTAGTTACATAGTTAGTCACGCTGAAAAAAAAAAAGACACTAGGGAAATAAACATACTACAAACTAGCATTTTTCAACTGAAACCATTTAGTCATTACCTTTAAACACTATAGAATAAGGACTATATATTCTTTTTGCATAATCATAAAAGCAAATGCAAATTGGCAGAGGCAAGTAAGCATTTTACATATACCAGCAACACTTCAGGTCTCCCCCAAACCCTTTTCAAGCTGTAAACTGTTGCTGCTATGTGTAAACAGTAACCTTGTTTCCATCAACAGGACTGTTGTTGCTGAGTTAATGATAATGCAAGCATGGATTTTAGTATATAGTCATGATTGGCAGTACTTTGCACTCATGGCTGAATCTCTTTGTCTTGTGCACTGTAGCGTGAGCCATGGAAATGTGAAGTGTGGCTGGTTATTGGAAAAAATAATAGCTAATTTCACAAGATATCTGCTTACTGTATTCCAAAATCCAATAATCAGTTTATGCATTGTCAACTAAATAAATACTGCAAGTTTAAGAAAAGGTTTTATTTTGGAATACAACTGTAAACATTATTCATAGATCGAAAAAGGTGCTGGTGAATTATCACTGCTAACTCCAGGGAAATACTTACCTTTCCCTAGCTTTCTCTAGACCACCCTGGTGGAATGAATGCACTGTGTGAGTTTGGATTTAGTTACCTGGTAGATTCTTTTACAGGTCAGGGTTCTACCTGCTTAAAACAGGTAACACAATTCCTGGAACATTTGTGAAGAACAAGTCCACCACAAGTATAAGAGAAGAAAGAGAATCCCCATGTTCTGCAAGATTTTTAGAAAAGTAGTCATCAACTTTGTTTTCTTTAATCATCTTTCAGGACAACACTTTCAGTGTTTCACTTCCAAATCCTTGGGCCTGGTGGAAAATTTGGCCAACTTTGCTAAGTCAGACATAAATCTGGAGACTCTTGGTAGTTGCTCTACAAACCTGCTATGGTGACGTCTTCACAGGCTGGGAGGCCGGCAAGATCTCAGTAACTGAGCACTTATCACCTAGATCTCAGTAACTGAAAGATAACTTTGTTCCACAGAAAGAAAATTAAAATTTCAGCACTGTGTTGAAGAGGAGCCTAAATACTACAAACTGTGTTGTGTTGGCTCAACAGAAAGCACTGTACATTAATAGCAACAGACAGGGAAGAGAAGTAGGATGCTAGCGACACCAAAAGCAAAAAGATTTTGGAAAAATTTTAGGTGATATGAACGGATACTGGTATCTATTATAAAAGGTATATATGAATATTTATGAGAATAGAATAACTGTAACCATAACTGCCCACCTAAAACACCATGCAATAAGTTTCTATGGTATACAAAAGATGTTGCCAACAAATCCTATTGAAAAAACTTCCAGCTACCGAACACTATTCTAGGAGTTCTATTCTCTATTCTATGTCAAGACAGCCATCAAATGTTACAACTACACCAAAGCTGTGGTATAGTTAAAGATAACCATCAACTCCTACACAGAGCGCCATTCTGTTCTATGACTTTTATTGTGGTTGTTCACAGCAAGGATGGATCCATAAACTACATTGGGCAACCTCTCTACATGTCAGATTCTCGTCCGAGATGAGTTCGACTTTGAGTGTCTGACATATGTATATAGTCATAGGCTCCCAAGAATGACACTAAGAACCTGAAAAAAGATGAGTGGAAGATATACAACATATTCACTTTTCTTTATAGTGAATGGAAGTTATTTCCTCTAGAGCAGAGACAGATACCTGCTGTAATTGACACAATCTCGGAGACAAAAACATCGAAATGATGCTGTGATATCTAAATGGAAACATACCAGCCATGGAGGGACAGTCAGTCTGCTTCTTCAGGCAAAATCAATTTTTTCCTGCCAATATGCTTGTCAGGACAACCTGAGTTTAGGTTTATGTGTCTCCTCCCTACCTGTCTCAAGCTTCCAAGACCACTGGCCTGGTTAAAGAAAGGTTTAGACAGTAAGGGGTCCCCTGCCACTAGTACAAACGCAAAATAAAGCAGACAGTACAATCATCCAATTGTTCCAGTGAGCCTGTTGGAAAAAAAAAATGAAGGATGAGAGAGAGGGAGGAAGGGGGGGAGAGAGAGAGAGAGGAAGGGGGGAGAGAGGGAGAGAGAGGAAGGGAGAGAGAGAGGAAGGGAGAGAGAGAGAGAGAGAGAGGGAGAGGGAGGAAGGGAGAGATTGTGAAATATGTACTGTTACAGGTTGGCGAAGCCACACTCAAGTGCTGTCCTGGAACATGGTAAACATGGGAAAACATTTGACAACAAATTAACAATTTTATTACTATACACTAATATTCATGTTATTTGTATAGAAGTTATTAATATACATCTACTGCACCATGCAAACAGCAGCCAGTCAGTTTGAAATTCTTTGAGCCACACAAAAATGGCATATGACTAGCTGCAGAACTTGGCATTCCACTCATACAAATCTGTTCTCCTACAGCAGGCTGTACAGCAGGTTTTCAAGAGAAAACAAGCGCATATTTATTATGTCAATGGTTATCCTTTTGGGTTCGCGCTGATTTTAGAAGGGTGGCCATTATGTGGCTTGCCTTTATGATAAAAGGGTGCCCACTTATAATCCAAACAGAAGCCCCTACTTCATACCTTCAATACATTAAACAGAAGAGTCCTCATGTCCAATAACCTTTCATTAGCAACAGCCAAAGCAGATGACAAAGATGGTGATGGCTAGAAGGCTGATCATAAGACATTTCTGTTTTATTCACTCGCTTAAGCTACTTTATTTTGTATTTCACTTTCCTGCATTTTTTTTTTTTTTTTTTAATATCAATGCATTTCACCATGTTCTCAAAGTATTTTTTTAAACTCCCTAATAAATGTAATGACCCATTTAAGAAAAATGTTCTTTAAGGAACATTTGTACATCTATGTTTTCACAGGCTTGCCTTTCTATTACTGTTGTGATACATTTATTGTTCACATTTACAGGTTGAACTGACCTGCTAAACAAGCTAGGAAGGATGCTAAATAATACTTTATTAGGGCAGTTCTGCTATTTTTTACTTGTCTTTAGGAACAGAGGGTGCAAAGCTTCCTAGTTAATATTATTATTATTGTTGGGAATATGCGCATGAATTACACGTTTCAAATTTTTGCTTTTTTTTGCATTCTGTGCCCCATACACTAAATTTCATTTCACACATTAAAATAGGTCTGCAGAGTGCGTCTGTGAGAAAGCCAAAACCATGAAAAGCAAGGTGCTATTTCTTACATCTACCAAGAAAAAGAGATATAAATATATTACACACACACACACAATTTGATGATCATATGAGAACTTTCATTATGGCTGAAATTCTGCAGTAAAACTCAGTATTCATATTAATGCCTGAATAAGAAAATAATTGAAGCATGTGAATATCTTGATGTATTTGTTGCGATTGTGCTTTGAAATTACAAGACAGTTTTAGGAACATTTCTGTCTGTTCCAGGTCAGTGACTTCAAGTGTAAAACTACACGGGCAACTAGAATACTTGATTGGTCAATGACGGCAGGCCCTGTATCTTCTCTTACTACAGGTTTTTAAAGGATTTATAAACCCTAACAATAAAGTTCTTTCCTTTGGTCCCCTTAGGCCTAGTAAATATACTGGTGAAATTATTTTGTTATAGCTCACTGAAGAGAGGGAAAGTTGATCATTTCTTGTGCTGTCCACCATTTTAACACAACTCTGTAGTCCTATCATGCTTCTCTTGTGCAGATACAATGGGGTGTCTGAGCATTGCCCCCCTAGGATAGGAAGTACAGAACAGTTCTATTACTAAAAGAGCCTGTGTGTTGTTCCTTCAAATATATTTTGTCTACAAGGCTTCTTGGGATGTGCAGCAAAACACAAGATGATTGATAAAGATTCCTGGGGGAACACGGCCGTGTACATAAGTGGTCACACTGATTGTGATGGATTAAACTAACTTCCAGAAGGACACATCATACTTATAATAATTTAAGGTATGAAAGACAGTTAATAAATAACTATGGAAACATGGTTACCAAAAATATGCCTAATTAAGCTTTCATTAGCAGGCCTCAAGCCTGCTGTTTCCATGACACCAAGTAGTATTAACTCACTTTGCATTTTACCCACGTAATCATGGATATTTCTGCCCTGGCTGCAAACACAATGAGATCTCTGAAACTGCATGTTCAAATAGGCTTAGTTTATATAGTCATTAATATTTACATTTCTACACAGAAGGCACTAGAAGTCATTCTAATCTAATACAATTTATTTTCTGAGTGAGATTAAATCCTTCAGCTTTTCTGAAAATTGAGGCCTGGGAAAATATGAAGCCACTGTAGATCTTTTATTCTGAATATGAATAGCTGTAATACAAATCTTCTAATTTTAACCCCCCCCCCCCCCCAAAAAAAAAAAAAAAAAAAAAAGCAAATGCTTCCCTTGCCTTCTGAGAAGCTTAGTTTAGCATTACCTTTTTGTCAGGTTTAGGTGCATTGATGATAGAGTTGAGGGCTTGTTTCTTGTAGTCTAGTTTCTCTGTCAGCTGTCGCAGTTTGTTGACAGCATAGCTGGCCTGTTCAGTAATACCACTAGTGCATTCATCGAGGATCTCCTCCCCACTTTCACAGACCTGATTCTGCATCACAACAGAGAATTCAGTTATTTGCACAGATGGTGTACTATGCCAAATAAATTATTTCACAGTATTTCTACTCTTAAGTGTAGAAATTAAAGTGTATAAATGCACATTTCCTAAGAGAAATAGAGTGGGTTTTATAGGTTCTTTAACTGCACACCTTTTTAGCTTCAAATACAGTTTGAGATTATTCTCTTGTGCTGAGGATGACAAAAGTAAAAAAGGAAGAATATTCTTATTGTAGACAACACTACTTAAAATACACCAGATGTTTGAATCGGTGATTAATCCTATAGAAAACAAGGTTTGGAATGGCATTTTTTTTCATAGGGTGGTATCACCCATCAGGTGATAAGTAATAGATATATGAACTCATTATCGGATAGCGTTTATGTTGACTGGGAAACGTCCAACGTTTTCTAGTAGTCATAAAATTGAGTAGTCACAAAATGAAATAGAAGCTCTTCCATAAACAGGAAAGAAAATACTGCATAAATAATGAAAGAATTATTGCTTTGAAAAAGCAGCTTCTGCAAACAGGTGCATGGTAAACACCTCCAGCTCTCAAAGATTCTTCACTGCCCCAAAAGGCAGCCCTTAATAGACGGATTGTTGTGCTAGGCCATTAAAATGGGAGCCTCTGCTGCTAATTAGGGGTCCAGTTGTTTTCCACACATTGCACAATTAGATGGAAAACCTACATACATGGTACTCACCGTTTCGTCCTTGTCATCAGAGACACACAAGCAGGAGGATGTGTCTTCTTGTCGAATCAGCTGCTCATATAGATCACTCACAATGAATGAGGGATAGAACCTGTCCTTCAATGTCTCATATACATCAGCTTGGACTTTGTTGAACACCTCGATTCCTTTGTTGCCCACAAGACTCTGCTGGATTTCTTTGTAAAGTGGCTTTTCTACTTGTATTTCTTTGCTTTCAACAAAAAAATTCTGGTAGATTTCACCAACTAATTGAGGTATTTCAGACTGAGAATAAAAGAGCTGTGTTAGGTGTGTTGATAATAAAATGTAACCAACCAATGGCATGTATGCATTCAAGGGGTATTGGTTACTATTATTGGTCTAAATGAGGAAAAGAAAAATGGGTACATTGTCCTTGTTTTATTGCAGAATCTCTTTGTATTGCAAAAGGAAACATTTGTAAAGGAGTTGTTTGAAAAAGCACTTACAATTAAAATGTAACAAATAGTAACCATAACAAAAGAAGTCCCATCATGATATATAAGTAACACATCAAGGAAAAAGTGTTCCCAAAGCATGAATGAATAACACATACATACATCTAGATAGACAACTATAGTAAAATGCTTATTTCACCTTATTTGCATTCTTCAAGTACTCCACAGACTCCCAAAAACTGATAAGAGCTCTTTTATCAATCCTTTCCAAATATGTTCTAAAATGTTCTCTAAATGATGAGTTTGCCATAATGTCATCAAACTGAATAATCTGAAAGTTATAAAAAAAATGGATTAGACAGTAGTCCATCTGGCAATACAATAGCTAATTGTGCAGCTGCTAAAGAGTGGTATACCAGGCTACAGATCCAGGTCTTATTGGTTCACCAAGTCATCTTAGGGCTTTTTAAACCAGAACAAACCAGCTGTGAAATATGAAAATATTAATAATATTTAATTTAAGCTTTAAAGAGACCCTGTTACATTGACCTGAATGGGAACAGCGTCGTGGTCTCTATATTGTAGGCGTCAATGCACTCAATGCTGAAATCCCACAGCATTATACCAAGCCAGCCACTGGTCTTCTCTAACAGAGATATAATTTTGTGTAGACAACCTTTTAACGTCAACATGTAGAATAACAGACAAGCTGCTTTTAAGCTTTTAGGAATCTTGTTCGTTCTGTCGACCCAACTGTACACTACTGCATATTCACACACACATAGCAATTGCTATACATGGAAAGCATCTTCATCTATAAAGGGAACCACAAGGGTGAAACAAGGTTTCCCACCTTGAAATTACAAAGCAATTTTGTTACAAGTAGCCACTGTCATACTTGTTGGCCTTTCCACTTGTTCATTTCCTATAACTGAATGTGCAGTTTTTGACATTTTTAGTAGTTTCTAGAACTTTACTATTCTCTTTTCTAATAATAAAACTATTTACTGTAGTTTCACAATGTGCCCTTTTACAGACAAAATATATGACTGCGGTTATATTCTCTAGGGTGAAGTGTGCACAGCTTGTCATTTCATAACACTTATCTTAACATCCACTTTATTCATCTAGAACAGAACATCCTTCTACAAAAAATGACATGTAGATTAATAAAATCATTTACTTTCATTGTCATTTCATTTATGTTTCAGGGTACAGTACAAAAAACTGTACTGATAATTACAGGGCACAAGTGACTGCAACTTACAAGGTACTTGTGAGACATTGCGATTTTTTGAGTGCTGAATAATTACAAAAGTTTTTAGGTTTTCTGGGGTCAGACCGGTCACTAGTACTTTCCACATATCAGATAACTAAGGTTCAAGTTTAAAAAAAAAATGAATAAAAATCATAATCACCAACATTGAGCTACTCATTAGCTCTCTTTTTGTCTTTTTTATATTCAATTAAAATAGTTTTGTTATTGTTAAATGTGCAAAAAAATGTTGATCTTGACAGAAACTTTGTGAGCTCCAAACTTCCTATGAACTGATGTGTTCTGTCCTAGAATGACAATGTACCATAAATACAAAAAAATGATTGAGCATTGCCACCCTTGGACAGAAGTGTATCAATTGCAGGAGAGGGGCAAAAAAAAAAAAAATGAAAATGAAAATGCAGCCTCCACATCAAAAAGTTGTCAAACTGCAATAATAAAACCAATACCTTTCTTGGATTTTGATATAGTACGTTTTGCGTAGTATACGGTAGTACCTTCTGGCTCTGGAGGGAATCTGAATCATCTGAGGTTCCATCATCCTGCTGGTCATATGCTGGACCCCCAAGAAATTTGATCCTTTTCTCGCACTGCTTCTTGGCAACAGTCAGCTGGTTGATGTACCTTTTCATATTTCGAGCTCGCAGGAGGTCTCCTTTCATTGCTGCAGTTTCTTTTCCTTTAGAATCTGGGCAAGACAAAATATATATTAAGGAATTGTGATGAGATCGAAAGTGGGTTGAACAAATAGCTAAAGTCAATGCTCAGAGCCCCAGTAACATGACTGAGTACATAAGGATCACACAGGCCTAATATTAGATGGCCGTGAACATTGCATGAAAAACAGTAAACATGTCTGTTTTCTCAACTTTTGTATAAAAAAAAAAAAAAAAAGTGGCATCAAATCAAAATTAATAACATTTTTTAAACAAATAAAATACAATTTCTCCTTTTCAGCATTTGATATGCTGGTATGCATTTTCACTTAAATATATAATTGAAAGGTCTTGTAATCATATTTCACCACATTCTGTTATGTATATTATTATTATTATTATTAAACAGGATTTATATAGCGCCAACATATTACGCAGCGCTGTACATTAAATAGGGATTGCAAATGACAGACTAATACAGACAGTGATACAGGAGGAGAGGACCCTGCCCCGAAGAGCTTACAATCTAGTAGGTGGGGAAATTTCATGTATATTTTACAATTAGGAAACCTAACTGATTGAGAAATGGGTTTCTACCATCCAGAAACCATAAACTACCATTTATATTTACCAAGAAGATAACTATGCCATTAGTTCATTTTTTTTAATCATTTTAATCATTTTTAGGTGCAGTAAATACATTAGGGAAACTAGCTACCGTATTTATTCGAGTATAACGCGCACTCGTGTATAACGCGCACCCCTAATTTTCGATTAAACATCGGTATAAAATTTTGTCTAACGGGTACCAGTATATCAATTAAAATATGAAGAACACGGTACGCAAAACACTGAATTAACGGGATACAAAAGCAATGCTTACCGTAATGTGTGGGCGAGGAAATGAAGCGGCAAACCCAATTCGGGGGTGGCAGGGCTGGGGTGGCAGTGGCGGCCGGTCCATTGAGGGCGTACGCGAATTGTGAGTTTGCACTGCGCCTTTTCCGGGCTGCAGCCGCTCACTGTACACGAGGGCGAAGGAAAAAAAAACGTCACCGCGTCGCGTACAGTGAGCGGCTGCAGCCCGGAAAAGGCGCAGTGCAAACTCACAATTCGTGTACGCCCTCAATGGACCGGCCGCCACTGCCACCCCAGCCCTCGTTTATAACGCGCACCCAAACTTTGATTTCTTTTTTTGGTATAAAATTTTGCGCGTTATACTCGAATAAATACGGTAGATTTACTTGAAGCGATATGTTTTTGGTTTAAGCAAGTTTAAATGTGTGGGGTGAAAAAAGCATTCTTTAATTCTCAGGCAAAGTGTGTCACGATAACAGTGTTCAGAGAGATAATTATGTTTTATGTGTTGACCCAGACATTAGTCATTACTGGGAGTGACTGCGGTAAATAGCCTCCAACATAAAAATAAGATGCTGTTCTGAAGATCTTTAGCACTACCTTGTATGTCTTTGGTTATTAGGAATTAGAGACTAAATATGCATACACTGGCTTTGAAGGATGACTATCTCCTCCTGTCACACATCAGATTTTACTTTTCAGTCTGCCATCTTCCTTTCACACATCTAAGTATCTTTTCATGCCTTCACTGAGTAAATGTTCACAACTAAGCAGGGATCAAACATTTTGCTTTTCTGAAACCAATCTTTTGATGTTTAGCTAACAGACCGATTACAAGACGCAAACGGACAGTAGAATGTAATACGCTTTTGATTTATGCTTTAATTAATGTGACATCAATACAGACTGACATCTATACGGTTATATTAGATCCTACTATCCAGACAACACTGATACAGTATATTGTATAATATTATGTACAATGGATATAATACAGGAGCGGAAGAACGTCAGAGCGGCACCCAGCTGCGCTCTCTCCCCCTTCACTTCAATTATGAAGGTTCGTCGTCCATCGTCCATGGAACCGCCAGGACAGTCGATCGGGACGACGAGCGCTGTACACACGTAAGATTCTCGTCCGATAACGGCTCGGAGTCGATTATCAGACGAGAACAATTGTGAACAATTACGTGTGTACCCAGCCTTAATAAGGTTTGCCTTTAAGCATTGTTGTTACTGTGCCAGATATAAAAAATGGTGCATAAATTAATCACAACTACACAGCAAGACTAATCAGCTCCTGCAACATCCTGGATACATGTGCCACATTCACTTGGTTTCATTTTATTGATTTCTTCTACTTAAGCAAACTATTACAAAATGTAATATAAACCTAAATATGACAGCATAAGAGTTAAATTCTGCTTGTAAAAAATAATTTTGCATTCTTAAAGTGCATATAAATCCATGGGTTAAAGATCCGTAATATATGTACGTGTGTGTGGTCACCTTTATTTGTCCGGGTGACCACCCAAAACAATACTGCAAGGAAGCAGAAAATCTAGACTCTTTGGTTCTCACTAAAACAGGAATGGGAGTAAATATTTTCATGGTTATAATAGCCCAAGACGTTTAAGGCATTTCCCTCACTTTGGAGAGATTTTTATCTCACTTCCAGTTCTATCTATTGGGCAGTAAAATGTAGCTATAAAAAAGGCAGTTTCTATTGTTTACCTAAATGTTGTTGAACCTATTGTTGAACCTAAATGTTTTTTTTTTTGGATTATGACCTGATTAGAATCCAGCAGATACTGAGACTACAGAGGCAGAGAAACAATTGCAGCCAGTTAGTCCAAGCTTGAACCAACATGCATAAAATATAAAGTGCATCTCTAGCTGAAACAACTATTTTTTTCCAGGTTTAGACAGAGAGGAGACTTTTTTTTACCCCTGCCAAGTTCTTTATGCCATGTCTAATTTGCCCACCATTCTTGTTGACAGAAATTTTGTCCAGACAGAAAGTAAACCTCTGCTTCCCTAACAGGTCACAGACAGCATAAAAAAGAAAAACTGCGGCTATAATCCAAATATTTTACTCATTGTGATACCGTGTTTTCATGGAAGGTGACCTCTAATACGGTATTTAGCTTAATCATTTGCCTAATTTGAATTGCCAGGTTTATTCAACAAATTCAGCTCTTGTACTAGCAGACCCTTTCTGATGCAAAGCAAAGGTATTTCTTTTTTTATATAAAATAATATTCAAGGCCAAAATGTAAGGTACTAGTTTATTAGGGCTGGTTGGAGTAGAATTATTTTTTTTATATACATATTTAAATTTTTTCTCATTATAAGATCTCTAACTGCAACATGAGACTTAGTAAATGTTTACAGTTTTACTAAATGATGATCAGTGAAATTGTTTAGAGTACAGTAGTGATCAATGAATTTTAGTGCTACAGCACAATAAAATCCACAGGCTCAATCACATCGCTAAGGCTTAAGTCAAGTCTTAGACCATGTATATTAGTTAAGGAAGTATATAATATAATGTATAATAGTGGGTAAGAGACAGCAAATAAATAAAGTGATCCTGTGTTCTCACAGTGCATACTAAAGTATTTACATTAGTAAAAGTACTTTAAAACAAGGCCTCATACATATATGTTTCTGTAAGCACTGGGGAGAACCCTGCCAACTTTTGCCAAAACCCCAACCTTTTCTCTTTCCTAATTTTCATACGTTGGGTTGGCCTAACCACGATAATATATAACATTTGAGGATTCTGCTATTTTTCTAGTACAACAGTATTTTGGCAGGGTGCCAGACCTCAAATGTAAAAACGTACAGATTTTTCTTAATTATCAAAAAACAAAGCTGAAACCCAATTCTAAAGTGTTGTGATCTCTGAAGATCTTAGACAATGAAAAACTTTGGAGCAAGAAGGTCAGTAAAGCTTGTTTTAAAGCACTACTTCCTAATAACAATAAATATATTAATAAATATTTCCTTTTGTACAGTACAGGAAGAATGGTGCAGTTGAGGTTTCCAAGCCAGTGCACAAGGAAAAAAATTGTCATGTTATTGCCACAGAAGTTGTGTTTGAATGTGGTAAAGAGTCTGTGTGTACATCTTAATATTACACTTACTAACATACTATACTGTATTGATTACCTTCTTAGTAAGTCATTAGAGAGACTTGCTTTAGGCAGAGATGTTCAATTGACTTGCTCTTCACACTAATGAAGACACTCTCAATGTCTGTTGCAGTAAAGCGTTACTATGCCATTTCATTAGAAGTGACATCTGCTTGCCTGGGTACTGATGTACCATTTGGAATCTAAATAGTGGATAGACAAATGCACATTTTTTTTGCATATTTATCTGTGGTAGATTTGCATATTTATCTGTGAAAAACACAGACATACCTGGCAGTAAGTTTAGAAGGTCGCTATGGGAAGAAGGAAAAAAAAGAATCATGAGTGTGTTGCAAATCAGAATTTACACCTGGAAACTCACTGTCCACTTGTGTGTTTGTGTATATATATATAGAAATTTTTTTCAGCCGGGTGGTAGGAAGCTGTAGCCGGGTGGTAAAAAAGGGGGTGTGGCAAAACACGGCAAATTTAGTGCTCCCAGTTGTTTATGCCATGGGTATCCAGTAACCTCTTATTTTTTCAGTGTTCTACCTTCTCCCAACACTTGATTCTCTTACAAAATTAGCCCAGCAGGCCCATGCTGGCTCAGCTTCCACCTTTTCTCTGATGCTCACTTGTACGTCCAATGCTGCCTTGCATGAGATTGAACACTTTTTTTTACAATATAAGAAATCCTCTGAAGATGCATGCACACAAGGAGCAGTGCAGAGCCTCTTGGGATATGTGACACAAATATCCCAGGGGGCTGCAGGTTTCCCCTTCGGTCTTTACCAAAATGGAAGTGAAGACTGAAGGGGAGAGGTACTCTCTCCAAATTGTAAAAAAAAAACATTTTTCCATTACATAACAGAGAAAGTCACTCTTTAATATAATGTTAAAAATGTGGCTTTAATAGCATCATGCATGTGATATCAGATAGGGACAAGACAGACAGTGACCCCCTCTTATCACTGCCCATATTCTATATAAAAACAGTTTGTGACGTTTATCCGCAGTGTGTAATGTCATCGGCAGCGCAGTGTGATCGCTATGTTGAGTGTAAAAGCTGCTTGTCATATTCTGCAGCCTAACAACTCGCTGTGTTCAAACCTTCAGATCTCCTAAACCGTTGGTTGTATTAATGTGAAATTTTTAAGGTACACGTGGAGGCATAGGAAACTGAAGGTGCAAGTGGGGGACACTTGTGGCTAAACATTTCTAAAATATAATTAGTATGGCATTATAAGAACATAAATCTCTACCTAGCAAAATGTGCTGCCTGCTCTGTTACACATATCTGTCTGCATCTTACCTCAAACCCCAATTTCTCAAGAAGTAAGAGGTGCAGGGAAACAAAAATATATGAGGAAGTGGGAGACACGTGTGGCGATCACCTTTTATCACCATGGCTTTATTACAACATTAAAAAATAACTGTCCATCAAAATGCACTTCCTTGTTACACACGACTGTAACCTTCCTGTACCTCAACCTCAATAAAATTTAGTGGGCAGAATTCATTTTTTAATGATGCCATAGTGATGAAGTTTTAAGGGATGTTAGCCACAGACGTTCCTCACTTGTACCTATATTTTTGGTTTCTTACACCTCCCCATTCCCCAATTGGAGCTCGGAATGTTAGACAAGTGGACAGGAATGTGTAACAGGGCAGGGAAGACCATTTTGATGGGCAGAGTGTTTTATGTTCCAATGATGCTGTAGTAATGAGATTGTAGGGGGAGAATGTGCCGACCACTGGTACTTATATTTTCGATTTTGTACCCCCCACCCCCACCCACAGAAAAGCAGACAGTAGTTTCATAGTTATAGATTTGTGACAGGTAGATATATATTTAGCAGCCCGCCCCAATGCTCCTTGCTATGTTGGTAGCCCCCATGGTCCCCAATTTGCACTTTCAATTTAGGACTCCATGTTGCACTTTCCTCTGAAACAGCAACCCCAGTTCAATTTTCATAACTTTTTACATTTGTGACCCCCATACCTTGAACTTCTTTAAAGCTGGGGGGATGTAACTGTAATAACTAGTATCTATGAGGGTCCCCTGCACACCCTGAAAATATCAGGTCATGGTGACATACGGTACATATTAGGAGATATGGAGGTTTGTACACACATAGCTGTGAGGATGCAGAATTCACACACAGAGCTAGAGGTGGATACATTTCACAGGCAGTAATCCAAGCTTGTGTTGATGAGATGGGGGCGGGGCTGCCTGTGTCTCCTTCACATGAAGGCTGAACTGTGTGTGGAGCTTGTTTCTCTTCCCCCCAAAAAAGCCGATAAAAATAAATACATTGAATAGGATGTCATATTCCACTAAACAGGCTTCCTGTTTGACCCTCATGCTCTGTATGACCTCAGGTAAAGTTAGTGAAGTTCCAAGCCCATAGCAAGATTAAAGGACTCTGAAATGCTGAATATAACTACTATGGCTGTAAAAAAGGATATATTAACTATTTAAGTAATAATGGAAAACTGAGACAAATATATGCATAAAAGCAGCACTGTTCCATTTTGGATACATAACTGCAAATAGCTGGATATTAGCAATGTTCCTAAAAGAAAAGCTTCCCTTATAATGTTATTGTCATGTTTGCCCTTTATTAGTAATTATACAAATCTGTGCCTGAAGCAGCCTAATAAAAATACACCATTTGTGCTTTCATTCAGCAGCACCATTTATTCATTCCAACCACATCATCAAAATATTCACAGAAAAACAAATATACAGAATGTGGCAGCGGTTTCTCCCAAGGCTAAACTCCATTAAACTAGACTTCTGACGCTCACGTGAAGCTCTGATTGGTACTCAACAGTGCTATCCCTCCACCAAGGACCCTCATCCTCAGGTTTCATGCAATGGGAAGTTACCTTTCAATTGACTTTTTATATGTGCAGGTTTAAATTAATCATTATTTTCAAGAACATTTGGAAAGCAAACAAGAACATTTATTATAATTAAATGCATGCTAGGACAAAACTAAATAAACATGCAATATATGCATATTTCCCCATGTTGAATAAATTTAAAGAACCTGCTAGTACATTATTATATCTAATAAACACAGCAGAAGTCCACTTGGCTTTCAATGTCTTGTTGTGGAGCTGACAACACAGAAATCACACAGAAATCACAAAGAATGGTGTCAGCCCTGCTGATTTATTGTTATGTTGTTGTTTAGCAGCCCAAGGTGGAAAAAGAGAGCACCTATTAGACATCTGAACATAACACATGTAAAGTAAAATTGACAGCTCTGAATTTCTAATTTACACTTATACAAAAATAGATAATGGGAAAATGAAAATCTGCAAGGCAAGAGGGAGGAAAAAATTACAGAAGGAATGGTCAGAAATATATATATATATTATAAAAGGCACATGCAGTGTTCAAACATATCAAAATGCATTTATTCAAAAAACTATTCTATGTTTAAATGTCTAAACCATTTCCTTAGTTTTCATATTTCATTTTCACTGACTGTGTGTATAGCAGACATTTAAACAGCACAGAATTTATTAGAGCCCAAGTCATTTATTTTCATTCAGGACCCTATTGTTATTTCACCACTCAGAATACCACCGCCCCCCCCCCAAAAAAAAATGTTAAAAAAAAACAAAAACATATGTTCAAAAAATTAAATATCAAGTTCCTAATATATAGGTTCTCTATTTTAATACAAGCAAGTAGAGATTCAGGACAAGCGTTTCCATTTTTTGGACAGTTACCAGTTAGTAGCCATAATAGTGCCAGCAATCTGTTATGTGCAAACACAATGTCCCCACAGGGAACAAAGTTTCACAGGAAGATAATCAAAATGAAATCTAGGTAAGAAATAAGTCACACTGCTATCCCTACTGATATATACAATTGTTTTTTTCAGACTCTGTTCTGAATAAGAAACAATCACCTTTTTGTGAAGCATAAAGCTGAAGATATAACAGAAAGCTGTGAGCAATATTTCTATAATAAGGATACTAATGAGGAGTGTGATATCAGTGGTCTAACAGAGCTTGTGTTATCTATGTCTGCATAATACAACGGCATAACAGACCAAAATTCAACTATATAAATTTGCCATTCCCCAGATTTTAAATCATGTCTAGTAGATTGCAGATAATGAATTCTGCAATCCTGATATTAATAAGACCAAAGAAACATTGTATTAAACCCAGACAACAGCCATAAGTGATCCAACTGATCAGACCAAAATCTTTTTTTGGAAATGGACTCAACAAAGCAAACAAAGTATTTGCCAAACCTAAAAAGACCCTGTACTCTAAAAGCAGGAAATCTGTATTAAAGAATATCTGAACAACAAAACATAAATGTAGGATATTGCAGTTTACCAGTGTTCCATGGATTTGCTTTCACCTGATAATTTTGTGTATAACACACTTCCATTTCTAGGGGCCTATACTCACTGGCACTGTATGTATGGAGAGAGACATGGCGGTTACCGAGGCTACACATAATGTGGGCTACACACACCTTGCTATCTTCATCTCCATTATATGGGGATGGAAGTGTAAGAGCTATAGAAGAGAGGAAAGGTTTTAGAAATTATATCTTTGAATGGTCCTTGAAAACTGGGCATAGGGGGAACCCTGGAGAAAACAAAAGAATGTGCCTGTGTGCCAACACTTTATATTGGCTGTCCAGCAGTGGGCTCCTCTATGGATTCAGAATGCAAAGGGACTGTATGGGAAATTGCCAGTTCTGTTAATCTAGATCACCCGTCCTACAACTGTACTTGCGCTGCACCTAGATGGCAGATTTAGGGATTGACTGCTCAAATAATCCTTTAATGAGATAGATATATAGTAAATGTTCACTATTACTGTGAATACACACATTATACAGTAACTAAAACCCAGATGAAAAAAATACAAGCACCTTCGTAGAAACGCCAAGGCTTTTAAACAAGCAGTTCAGGCATTTTAATTATTAATACGCAATTCCTGGTCATGGCCTTCATGTACTTAAAACTTGAATTCCTGTCAGAACACCTACTAACCTTTCTGCTTCTTTATCTGTGGAAAGCTTCCAATCGTAGTTGCTTGAATAATTTCCACAACAATTTGATACCTAAGATAAAAAAAACAAACACATTATTGCTTAAAAAAAAAAAAAACAAAAAAAACAAATAACTATAGAAAATGCCAAAATGATTCTTGCCAAATAGTTTACCCTTTGTACCTGTGTACAGTCTAAATGGCCACCGAGGTGCTGCAAAAGGCAGGTGGAGTAAGGCAAGGTCCAGCACTCCTGAGTACAGAGCAGTTCAGTAGGCAGTAGACACATGACACCCAATGAGAAAAATCATAAATATGCTTCTATATGATCTTTTTACATTCATTCTGAATGTTTTTTCACATTAAAAAAAATTAGATAGCATATGCATTGTAAACAAACATGTTACTATCATATAGATTCAATTTCTGATCAAATATTTTGCACTTTATCTGGTAAACATATGTCACAAGGCGTAAGGTCTAATCACATTAATAAAATAGAACTACATGCCTCATTAACACCTACTGCTGGATTTAAATTTCTGAAACGAAAATGCACATAAAAACAACAAAATATTATGTTTCTTGAATCTATAAAGGAATGAGAAATGAATCGATTCCAGAAATAGAATTTGATATAAACTTATAGCAATCTGTATCATTTATTTTAAAAAGCCAATAAAAAATTTATAACACAACCACATAAAGAGACTAATCTATTTTATACAAGTGTAATACTAAAATACACCTAATACTTGTATTTAGATCTATGTATAAGTAGTATGAGGATAAAGATTTAATTTAATGTTAAATTATTGTGTCATTTCTTTTATATATACAGAAGGTGAAAATAGTTTTTTTTTTTTTTTCTATTTCCATTTAAAAAAGTTCAAACCACCATGAATCTGAACACAACTCTATAAAGTGGCATACTGAAGTTTCATAGAACGCAATATAAGATGTCATGGTATTTAAATGCCATACTTCATGGTGACACATTTGTTATCCAAGAACCAGTTTGCATACATTCCAGCAGAGACCAGTAAACCCTTGATGTCTGAAAACAGCTAGTAAGATCTGGCCTGGTGTCTTCAGAAATGATGCACATAGCTGGTGCACTTTTGTTTAAACGAAGACCAGCAAAGTATATCAGACTAGCTCAGTAGTTAAAGCTTCAGTAATGTCAAATTTGTGCTTGTGCTAGCCATGTACTTGACTTCAATCAATCTGATGCACAATTTTATTTTTTTTTTTTTTTAGCAGGAAAAAAAAAAAAAAAAAAAAAAAAAAAAAAAAAGACAGTGAAGTATGATAACATGTAATGTAATGCAATAACATGCTACTGGTGTAGGTTACACACTGTAATCATATATGAGTAGTAGACTTGATACATGCTGCAAAGATAGCAAAAACTTGCAAGCCACTAAGACCTGAAGTCTGTTGCATCATTTATCACTTACTTTGGTGAGAAAATCTGAATTACTGAAAGTGTTTTCTCATATGCATCTCTGCCTTAGTCACTGGGGAAATTTTGCACCCCTTGACTTATTTGTCTAATCTATACTGAAAATTAATTTTAATAGTTGATGTGGGTTCAGCTCTTCACAACTAGTAGAAGAGAAAAAAAACAATGAGCTATGAAAGCAGTAAAAAAAAAAAGACGGACAGATAATACTTGTGTCTGATGTAGTTTGGATAACAAAATTAAAGTTAAACAAATTAATGCTGATATATATTTATCACTCAGTAATCTTTAGTACAACAGCAACCATATTGGGTGAGAGAGGAGCAGCACTGGAGGCTAATTGGGTGGTCTGTATCCATATCTACAGGGAAGAAACATGCTTACAGAAAGAGGGAATAGAGAGATGGCTTCAGCAATATTTTGTGTTTTTGTACACTTAAGTAGGGGACCTAGCATCTCAGGTCACCAGGCTTGCTGTGCAAATTTCAGGACAAACCAGACAGGCAAGTCTACACCCCCCTGCCCCCCCACTCTCCCTCCACATTTGGCTGCCATGACCCTGTTGCTGGTTTATTGGTTGTCCTTCCTTTCACAAAAGGACTAACCGCTACATACTGGTGAACATCCAAAAAGAGTTTGGTTTAAAGATGCTTTCACTCAGCCTTTTACCCTCATCAAAGTCTCTACTTTTCATTTTTTTCTGTTTTAAAGGACAGAGTGTTGACCTTCAGCCCTTTATCACATCCCTTGCTAGATATCATCCTTTTGAGAATTTTGGCAGATCATTGTACCAGTTTCTATTATCAGTTGAACAATTTGTCAAGTATGTGTTAACAAGGATAACTATGATAGCAACTACAATGCTCACAGATGTAATGAAGATAAATAAAGCAGCAATTTAGATAACATATGAAGGGTAATTGTATAATTGAACAGTCATATAATGAGAAAAACAACTATTTTATGCGCATTTACTGAAGAGCAGCTGTCATTTTTGCACTGGCAGGACATATAACCGTGTGCTTTCTCACAGATAATGCTCAACTCATGCTTTAGATGGAGACTAATGAGAGATAATTTCGGCTGTCGGTAACACTCAGCAGCCCTGGCATTGGCACAGATAGTTATTTTTACATCAAATGAACAATAGGTCACCAGGCAACAAAATCATATTCTGCTCCAGAACATCAACACATTATCAACTACAAATAGATGTTTGAGTACTCATTGTTTTATTAAATATAGCTGAAAAACAGGCAAGAAAAGCATGTCACTATACTTCAACACCATGTAACCCTTAAGGAAGACCTGTGTGTAGAATACAAAAAATAGGAAATAAAATAAGCACTAAGATGGGAAGAAAATGGTAAAATTACCTGGATATGTTTAAATAATGTTCACCTCCCTACTTTGTTCCTCACAGGAAAGGCAATTTCGGGCACTGGCACTTGACAATCTCTCTGCCCTAGGACTAGCAGTGAGGTACATTCCCACTGCGTATATTAGTTCGCTTGGACTTCTCAAGGTCTTGATTTGACGCAAGTGGATAAAGCTTCCTTGTGGGATAAACAACTATATGTATATATCTGCATGCAAACAGATCCATTGCCAGATCGATCTGCATTACCCTTATGCTTATATAAGAACCTACTAGTTTGTGCAGGCTGAGTCCCCAGGAACTGGGTCTTTATCTACTTCTAGAAATAAGCCATTTTGAAAATTTAACCTTGTTTTTGTGTGATGTTCCCTTAGGAAAGCAAAAAAACCTCAGTATTCAAAGTGAATATACCTCTGATCAGACAAAGTGAATATACCTCTTATCAGACCTTACCCTAGTTTCTGTATTAGATCAGAGCACCCTATATACAACTTTTTATGTTCACTGAAATATTTTTAACTAGTTGTTTGAAATAAAATTAATGTTGATGTACCACACAAATTCCTACTTTGTTGGGTCCCACTCTATGACCCAATTTTTTCTATTTACTACAATTCCCCATACTGAGTTACAGCTATAAAAAGATGCATGTAAAGAAAAATGTCAAGCTCCTAGTAACTCAATAAAAACCCTTGGAGGCAGATGCTTAAAGTTTGTGTACACCTAATACAGTTATTCCTAAATCTGACTGTATACCACAAAGGGACCCCAAGTAGAGGAACATTAGAAAAAAACCTGCTGCATCAACACAGACATGCATTCATTTTCATGTAACGCACTACAATTTGACTTTACAGTTTAGGTAACATCAATATGTATTAACCCAAGTTTTTCTAAACGTGGAGTACATAATGACTGTCAATGAAAACTCCTCAATATTTTGATAAAACAAAGTATGGGCATCTATGTGTAAATTATTGCTCAAACTTCAGAAACTCAGACTACTGACATTGATTTCTCGTTCAATCAGATCTATCCTTTAATCCTGTTGTATTGCATTACATACAAGAAACAGATATTATGATGGGCCAACAGACAGCAGGCTTATTCCAGTTCATCTCTTTATCTCAAGAGAACAGAAAGCCTGTGCATGCATTGTTAAAAATGAAATGCCTGACAATTACCATTTATTTTTGATCCTTTTTACCCTGTTAACTATACAAATAAAAGCATTTTGTTATACCTGTTCTATAAGGACACACACATACCTGATGGTCTTGTCACAAAATCTATGCAGTTTTAATTTGTTGCACTCTTTACCTGGGCCAAACTCATTTGTCTGGTCATTATTAGTCTTTTTAGTGCTGCCCAGTTTGCTTTTGCGGACTACAGAAACCCACCAGCATGTTATGAAAAGTTGGTATTGTTCTCTATTCTGACCACACTTCCTGTAAAAAGTTGACCTAACTGCTCCTCTACAGATGGAGTATGGCAAGTAAGCCTTGTAGCCAACTGGCAGGGACACCTCCGCTGTACTTCCAGGGCTGCAGGTTTCATTCACTAAAACAGCATATGGTTGGTATGCTCCCTTCTCTCTTTGACTAATCAGTGGCAATTCACAGAACACTGCTGAGTTGTTGGAGTTGTCTTTTAAATTTAAATGGCATGAGGCCAACTAGCTTAAAACCCAAAATAACAGCAGCCTAACCCAGTTAAATACTGAAAGTACAGCACATTTAGAGTTAACCATATCATAAATCCAAGTACCTTAACTGTTTGAGAAATTCAATGTCAGAACTGCTTGTGATCAGCTTGATGAACTCCTCATAAGATGGGGAATATGTATAGGCCTTCTTGTGACGCTCATTCACCTGTTCTCTGTACTCCAGCTGGCTGAGCAGCATCTGATTAATGTAATCCGGATCACTCAGCAGTTCCACTAAGGGCTTCAGTACTAAGGAAACAAAACCAGGACACAAGGTCACTAAAGACACGAACCTAAATATGCATTGTACTATATTCATGTGCTTTTATGAACCTGGATGAACTATGTAACTAAATAAAAAGTGGTTGTAAACGTGTACATACTCATGATGATTTTTAACTCTGGCAACATTATTAATGTACAGCACTGCGTAATATGAGGGCGCTATATAAATCATGTTTAATAATATTATTAATTATTACTGATCAACTATGTGGACTTTTACCTTTCTAATCTTGTAAGGTTTTTAAATTGTGGTAAAAGGTGAAGTGCAGTAATCAAAATAATATCTTTTGATAGGAGAAAAAGTATGCAATCTGGTTACTGCAGAAGGTGGTATTGCGATAATCCTTGATGTTCTTTGTAGCCTTAAAATGGACCTTTCACCGAAAGATTGTGAGCTGCCATTCTGACACATTTTAAAAAATCCTGCTTACCTAGTTGGTGTTCTGATCCACAGCATTTTATACCTTCTAAATCACTGATCCAGAATGAGTATACAGGTCTCACGGTGTTCAGCTAATTGCTACACAACTTGTCACACAGTTATCTGCATGAATGTTTCATGTGTGTGACACCCAATGATCAGATTTCCTTCCACTTAGCATTGTTTACAGTTTATCAATGGCAGTTTACATAATCTCTCTGTGGAAGGTCCCGATTAATAAACATGCTTCAGTGGGAAGTTTACCACCTAACTTACAAACGCTATAAAATGGTATTCATAAAAAACTAGGAACAGCTTCTAAAAGTAAAAAAGGCACCATATAAGGCACCATATTAGATTTAAAGTGCCAATAAGAAGTCCTGCCTGTAAACTTTCTGTTTCAGGATGACAGTACTAAGCCCCTGCCTTGCAACTAGTAGCAGATTTGCCATGTGCCCTCCTAGGCCCGCAGTTGGGCTGCCTGTCAAAATCTAGGGGACAAGCATTCCAACAGCCTGAAAAGAGCTTGAAGACCATGCCAACAATGATGTTAAAGGCACTGAGTTGGAACTGTTAGGTAAGGGCAGGTCAACTTGTCAGGTCAGAGGGTGACAAGTGTCTGTGCACAGAGTAAAACTCATACTAAAATCTTTATAACAGAGAAAGCAGATATTTCATATTTTAATCTTCTTTCTAAACAGAATTTCATTGTTTCCAGTAGTACAAGTGCTCTTGAAGAACTATTATGCAGTTTCCAGTTATATCAACAGATTTAATGGAACAAATTTCCAAACATTTCTCTGTGTGTTGTAACAGCTCCTTAAAAGCTTCTGCACTAAATGTTCCAAATATGCATGGATCAAAGCCTAAAACCCTTTATCGGTTACAAAACAAAAATAATTTAGGGGTCTATATGTTTATAATAGCATTGAGGGATATATACAGTGTATTATTACCTATTAGCAACTTATTAATTGCACAGCACATTGTTTTTAAGAAAATTGTGTACTTAAAAGCATTACTTCTTCAGAAGTTGATTTATGAAGTGACTTAGGACTAGAATATAAAAGCTTGTTCATGAGTTTTAAAAGGGCTGACCCTGCAACTTTATACAGCCACACAAACCACAGTGTTCCTGACAAACAGTTTGTGGTTCCGAATTTATACTCCAGCAAAAGCTGAACAGGCACACATTTCCTGTGCCATACCAGTGACTGCAAAGGGACTATTACACACCTTTAGTTGCAAGTATTTCAGAAAGTACTATGCGCAAGCTGCGAGACTGGGCATCCCGAGCAGGCACTAAACAGAGGACTAGCACCTGGGCACACGTCTGTAAGAACCTCAGCTCCTCTTCTGTGGTTTTTAAGCAGGGATGAAGAGCAAAGGGTCTTGGCTGTTCATCCTGTCTGAAAGAAAAAGAAGAAAAGACAAAGAGCAAACAAAGAAACTGAAGTTAAATGAAAAACACAAACACACTGCAAAAATATTTACTAAGTTATTAAATATAAAATTTATAATAAAAATTTACATATAAAACTAAGGCGACTAGATTTTTTTTTTTAAATGCTTGGGTGGATAAAAAGACAAACTTTAAAGTCAACTCTATGCACATATAAAAAAAAGAATGCCATTCAATGCAGCTGCATTCCAGGATAACAATTTCAAACTTTTTCTTCAGCGTGAACAATTTATTTGCCCTTTCTTTACTGTCCAGTCAGCTTGATGCAAGCAGGTGGGTGACACCATTATATTAACCCTAGAAGATAGGTGAAGTTCTGATGTTGTCCTCCTAGCAGTGCTATCTGATAAAGTATATGACTCTCAAAAATGGTTGTAAAGAAAAACAAATCCTGTGACAAACAAAGCATATCGCATTGTAGCGGCAGTTAGAGTTAGTGGAACCCCATCAGAATACTTTCCCATATCAAATCATACTCGGCAGGGCTGCCCCCTCTGCCCACCTATTTGTATTCTGACGTTAGAACCTTTGCTATGAGCTATAAGGGCTAACTTTGACGTCACAGGACTATTTTTAGGGAAGAGAAAGTACAAAATTGCAGCGTTTGCAGACGATCTGCTGTTTGTACTCTCTAAGGAGGACTTGATTGAGAGGAGTTACTCATTTAAATGGGCCATGGGAGGTCTTCGATATCTTGGAGTCTTCCTTGCTGGAGACCTATGGGAAATTTTTGATTTGAATTTCTCCCCTCTTTTTCAATGGGTAACATCAGATTTAATGAAATTGAGGCTATTGACTATATCTCGGTTTGGATGAATACAAGTACTTGTCATGAATACATGAATGTCTTGTCAAGGTTTCTGTTTCTTTGTCAGACTTTGCCAATTTGGATACCCAAGTCCTTTTTTAACAAAATAAATACAGCAATGTTTCGATATATATAGGGCAATTAAAAGCCCAGACTTAACCACAACCTACTATTCCAGCCCAAGACACAACTGGAGGTTTGGGGGTCCCTAATATGTATAAATACTATATGGCCTCCCACCTAGTGAGGGCGGTAGACTGGGCTAGGAACAGCCTCACTAAGCAGTGGGTGGAGATGGAGCGGTTGGCCGGAGGTCAAAGTGTGTATCTGCGCCCTGGTTGGAAAGTAGTTTAACTGGTAAGCTTAGACAACATCCATTGATATGGCCCACCCTGAGGGTGTGTTCTAAAACATTCCCCCTCCACCATATAGCACCATCCCCTTCTCCACTTTATCTGGTGATGGATAATCCGGCATTAGAGCTGCATATAGTGGATCCATTTTTCATCCACCTTAAAGAACTGGGCTACTATAGGGCAGTGAACTTTTTTCAGGGTGACTTATAGCTGCAGATATCGGACTTGGCGTGTCTGGGAGAAAGGAAGCCCATTAGTCTCTGGAGGGCAAGACAAACGGCTCATTTCTTACACTGTCTACCACAGAGCAATGGGTTTGCCAGACCGCTTACTCCATTTGAGGCATTGTACTTGGGAGCAGGTGCAGACAGACATGTTCTCTTATTTCTGTATGCTATGCTAAATTCCCCACCTAACGATAATCCTTCATATTTGCTGATGTGGGAGAGAGCTAAAGCTACAAATAACCCACCATACCTCACTCAGCTGTAGGTTTCAAGAACTTATAATAATAATAAAACTTTTGGCTAGATGGTACTTGAACAGATTTTACCCATCAGTCGCTGTCCACTGATGGAGATGTGAGGTGGAAGGTACATTATTACATATTTTTTGGTCATGCCCGATTTTGCAGCCTTTTTGGAGTAAGTTCAAAGACATTGTACGGAAATTTACTAATCGCTGTTTACCTGATGAGCCCTCATTTTTCCTGCTCCAACAAAGTTCCTTTTCTCTTAGATTCCACAAATCTTCAGTATTGAATCACATGCTAAATGTAGCAAAACTAAGTATTCCAATAAATTGGAGATCAACAACTTGCCCCACAATAGCACAATGGTTTAAAATTATCAATGAGATTATGCTTATGGAGGATCTGACAGCTAGCCTTCATGATAGTTCTGAGGAATTTGAAAGGGTCTGGTTCTATTGGAAGGAGTTCCTAAACTTCCAAGACTTTACAATATGTATAACTCCTGGTTCCTGATGTGCTATGCTTTATGTACCCCTCTTGTACACTAACTCTGTGTTATACCTGACAGCTTAATACATATGATTGCACCACTTTCTTCCTTTTCGTACAACTCCTCTTAGAAGTTTGATTTTATACTGTTAATTACTCTGTTTGATGTATGGACCCTTGCTGTACCATATTGTTCTGTAATTATTTTATCTAGAACACTGTTACATATAGCATTATAATTCACATTTATTTAGCTGCTTGCTTGAAGTTAATCTATAGCATATCTAGGAAATGGCTCATGCAGAAATCCTAACTTCCCCAATAAACTGTGCTACAGAGCTCAGTGAATAGCCCACTGGTCTCTTGCATTGAAAGCAATGTTGTTGGCTTAACCCTAAAGAGCCTGCTCATGTCCTGTGCAAGGGAAAAGAAACGGTGGGTAGTCCTGCGGGGGCATTCCTAAATCAAGAGAAATTGTGACACCAGCAGACTGACCCTGCAAGAAGTTTTCAACCTTGGTGATGACTCTGAGTGTAAAAGTACCATATAGTTATAGTACTAGTGTTAGATTCTTTTCTTTATTTAAGGTTCTCGCCAAAAGCAATAAGGGTATAGGTTGAGAGAGAATAAATAAACCTGGTAAAATGTTTTGATTTCACTTAACATTAAGCAGAAACCAAGCTTGCTTACAGGGTCTGTGCTTCGCAAATGAAAAGCTGAGTGCAGATGATGCTCATCACACATCAGTGGTCTGTTCTGCCTGAATGAATGCCAGCTAATACATAAATGTTATCTGACATAGAAATCATTGACCCTATGGTGTGCACACTGGACAGTTTTTTACCCATTATTTGTACATGATGCACATCACCAGTGATCCTATTTTTAAGCTAACACAATGAAGACATTTTTTTTTTTTGTAACTGATCAATTTGGCATAGGAATGTAACACTAGTAACTAATGTATTATTATTATTATTATTATTATTATTAATAAATGAGATTTAAATAGTGCCAACATATTGTCAACAATAGTAAACATTGTGTCTAAAGCGAGGTCATTAAAGAAAATGGCAGCCTTAGTTGTACACCAGAAAAAAAAAAAAAAAAAAACATCATACATTAAACTCTATCTTTTAGCCTTAATGGCAAAAGCTATATGGCTAAAGACTAAGACTAATGGTGTATAGTCTAGGAACATGAATCAATAGAACCATGAGGGAAACAATCAGTCTAATGTGAAAAAGTCTCCAGGAAATGCAATCAATAATGACCTTTAAAATCATGAAGTAAGCACTATATTAAAAATGAAGTTATCTGTCTTTAGTAAATAAGGGCCATAAGTGCCATCCAATACAGAGATCCTAAATTGCCTATTTAAAACTGACTTCTAGGTTTATGGCAATTTTATCATTAGAAAAGTGCTATTTGCTAAATGTTTTTTTTAAATACCTGAACACCATTAATCTTTTAACCTCAATTTAGCAAATAATATGTAATAAATTACAATGTTATGGATTTTTAAAGGGTAACTACTTTTGCATGGTGTAAGCAGTACAATGAGGTGCCTGGCCCAATAATATGCAGTAAATATATATTGAAAAGAATGCTTGAAAGTACAACTATTCTTTATGTCTTGTTGGTAAATGTGGGGACAAAAATAGGGGTAAGCAGATATAAAAGATATATAAAAAGACTCACAATAATGCAGCTCTGTGTTCATTTGTAAATCACTAAAGAGCTATCCATTACTGACTCAAACATTGATGCAGGGGGGTTACACAAATTATTTTTGTAAACACTTTTATTATTTAAAAAGCCATCAAACTAGTTTACTTGTTTTTGACTTTTTAAACATCCAGACCCATAGTCAGCCAGTTACCAATCTGTTGGTTTCCCTTGGTGGCCTAGTGTCTTAAGATCTTTGTAAGGTCCATGTATTATTACAGACAGATGCTCACTCCAGTTCATACCTAGTGTTTGCAGCCTTCAGGTCACAGAAATGTGTAAGCAGATTCTTCACAACATCATTACAGACCACCTTGACAACATCAATGTGAGCAAGCCGACAGCGAAGTTGTCTTGCCAATTCCCAAAAGTCATCCAGAAGCAGATGGTAAAGCTGGCCATCGCCCTTGCTTAGATCTCCATACCATGACATAATGTAGTCCCGATAGCTATAGTCGAATACTGTAAAAGAAAAATAGATATGTAAACATTGTACATTTGATGATGATCTAAACAGATTATACCAAAGACGACCATTGGAAGCACATAGCTGTAATACAATATAAATGAATATGCTTAAGCTAAATTTGGCCTGGTTTCTCTGCATATTAACCATAAACACTTTACAGATCTTGAAGACCAACTCCTTTGAAGTATAATGTGATAAGCTCATACACCGCACACTGCCAGGTAAAAAGAAACAATGTGGAATCTGATTATTTCTTAACACAACTTCAGATTGTGAACAGCTTGTTTGCCATTTTACCTTGAAGTGGACCTATCACTGAAAGAATATATAAGCTGCCATAGCTGAACTAATTTTATGTAAAGCTGATCTTTTTGGTTGTAGGAGTTCCAGTAACACACCTAAAACAAGCATGAAGATAACTGACAATTAGCTGAGCTGTAAACTCATTCTGGGTCTGTGATCCAGAAGGTAATAAAGGCAGAGAATGAAAACACCAACCAGGCAATCTGTTTTTTTTTTAGTACCAGGTTAAAAAGAGAAGGGTAAATATTCTCAGTGAAATGTCTGCTTTAAAATTATCCAAACGGCTTTTTGAAGTTTAAGGGCCAATAGATGAAGAACCAACACATATCTGTTAAAAAAGATTATGGAGACAGCCATCACTAAACTCGCCTTTGAGAATAAAAGTTTGCTGTTTTTAATACCAAGACTTTGCTTAAATTCTACTCAAGCTTTCGAATAAAAAAAGATATAAAGATAATGATCTCAAAGGCTCAAAATTCCAGTCTCTGTGACTATAAATCTCTCAATAAGCACATGGATTGCAATAAAAACTTAACATATGATTAAATCCCTTTCCATTATTCATCCAATAAAATAAAATTAATATAAACCTATTTGTAGAAGAGAATAGAACAAATTCTGAGTAATGACACCGATTTAGGCTTTACGTATGTCAGAGGCAGCAAATAACCCTTAGTGGGTGCATTTGGAAATACCTCTCCTACATTATTAGACTGATAGGGGAAAAAAAAGGGGTTCCCAGTTAAAAGGATGACTGACAAGAAGGATGGACAGGTTCAGTACAGCTGTGCCTGGAAAACCAAAGCCATGACCTTGTAGACTGAGTGCCATATCTATATTTCAGTCTAACTGAAGTGTGCATCTACAATATCCACTGTATATAATTATCCCTGTAATTAAATGAGTAAAGTCATTAAAAGATCCCTGTTGACAGGGAACTATGTATACAGCGCAACATCTATAATGGCAAAAGCTACAAAAACATGCAGAATTGAAAATTACTGCTGACTAGATCCAGATTTTTACAATATAATTATGGTATTTCCATGTTTCACTTGTTTACCATTGCATAGGTAAAGCTGACTTGGGAATCATTCATTTATAGGTTTACGAACAGTAATGCTTCCATTTCAGTAACTTTTACATTTTCCTAATCAATGACAGAAAAACCCCTTGAACACATTAACTTTCAACTGAATACTATATTCTGAACAGCATGATCAAAGAAATTGTATTTCATCCTTCCTTATTGACTGGCATGGCCTTCACAAGTCAATTTCAGTTTATATTGTTGTCAACAAAAGAACAATTTCACAGTGTTCCTTTGTAGCACTACACTAATGTTTAGGACTAAGATTACAAGATTTACAGAAACATTTACTATGTCCAGAAAATGCTGACCTACAATCTCCATAGAAAAGGGGATGATTGTAAAAGATGTACCTAAAAATGGAGGATGGTGAGATTCCAGGCCTGGATGAGTTAGACAATAGACAAAATTAGATAACATAAAATTTAGTGTTCTTTAGCTTTTTCATTAAAGTTGAACTCCTGACAAGTAGCTAACCAATAAGAAATACATATGTGGCAGCTTTTTTTACTTGTATTGTTTCACACAGCAAAGTAGTAATGCAGAAAACCTAATTTATATTTGCTGCAGTTCAGTAACATTTGTAGCTTTCCTCCCCATGCTGTGACTAGACAGTGAATTGAGCAGTAACACAGTGATAGCACCATCTCCCTTTCATTCGACTTTCTCTGTCTATTAGCATGTGAACTAACTGGATCTTTGTTCTGCTTCTCCCTCTTTCAGGATTCGGGTGCCTATACAGTTTTTAATTAAAAAAAAAAATACATTTAGGGCTCTTTCTATTAGTCTGCTGTGGTAATGCACACATGTCTGTATTTGTTTTATTGCAATGAACAGCAACACACAACGTGTTGGTATGCCAAATCATCCTGAAAAATTCACAAAGACCCTGACATCTTTTTTTTTTTTGGTTTCTAACAGCCCAGAAACACAATTTGCTTGTTAACATTGGAGGGCTGGCCAAGATCTGCTCTCATGGGAAAAAAAGGGTTATTAGAGCTTTTGTCGTGAACTCTAAAAATCAAATTTCTTCACAATGATCCTAGATACAGAAATGAAAAGTACAAGCATTCAACTGAATATTTCATTTTAATGTAATCAGCAAAGACATTATAACTAGGACACTAGGTCATGTCATTTTATCTGCTTTTGGTGCCAAAAAAATGTACACCAAAACTGTAAATAATTTGTAACTGTCAGAACCTATTCACACTTAAAGCAGACCTATCATCATATTTTTACCATTATGTAATGTTAGAGTAAGTAGAATGGATAAATATTTTGTATATATATATATATATATATATATATAAAAATATATATATATAAAACTTTTTTGACAAGGTTCACTTCCCTTCGGTCTTTACTGCTATGGCGGTAGAAACTAAAGCTGCCTGAAAAAAGGCATGTGTCATCAGGGGCTTTCCTCAAATGAGCATGGAGATCAGTGGTCGTTTCTTTTCACATTTGGAGAAAGACACTTCACTTGTGAACAGTGCAAGATTAGGAGAGATCATGAAGAAACGTCATTGTTGTGGGTTGTGGTGCCCTTCAGGGTATTATACCTCATTTACTAAACTCCCATTCTATTCAGAATAAATAGCACCAGGTAGGTGTGTTGTGAAAATACACATGTACAAGTGTGAATGAGCCCTTCTGATAAAATTAAGCATGCTAATGTCAATAAAAGAAAATAAGGCTACCTACAAAGCAAAAAGCCGAACTAGGACTGGTTAATAAAATTATGGAGGAGCAAAGTACACAGAACAGCAGGAAGTAGTCTTTAGTCAGGAAAATATATTGTTACTTTGTGCCATGTCATTCACTGAAAAATGAAAAAGGCCACATAGGTGCTTTCTTTGCTACAACTCTTCATATTCTAGTTAACTTTCAAAAAGGTGACATAATGGCATATCACGTTTTAGTTCCTTTTTTGGTGGCAAGGTACTGCATGAAAAAATTGTTATTAACTAAGATAATGAAAATACAACATATATAATGTTACTATAGCATAAATGTTGTAGATTTATTATACATAGTAATAAAGTAGTTTTCCAATGCTAAAGTTCACATGAGCATTTTTCTGCTTACACAAGAGAAAAAACAGAAATGAAAAATGAGGGCCAGCTGAATGGAAAACTTACAAAATTTAAAAACGAAAATTCACAGACATTATTTCAAGCATATTCATGCTGTCCGCAGTACTTAGTTATGGTTTTACAAGACAGGAAGTATTGTGGGTAAAGGAACAAATCCTCCCGAAAGCTTTATTGCAGTTATAATTATGTGTGAAAACATTTTTCTTTAAAGTCAAAAAAGGTTTTTAATGTGTTTCAGGCAAGGAACCTTTGGATTTTTTAAATATAAAAATACATATTTTGAAACCAGAGGCATTACATATTAAAACTAGTAATAATACATATAATAAAACCTGAGGTTTTATACAGCTGCAGACAGACTGGGATGAGGAAAACACTGCTTACTAATAAGAATATTTTATCAGAAATAAAAATATCGATTCGTTTTTAAAAAGAAGATCTTTGTGCTGTGTCCCTGCTGGGAAGATACATTCTTTGTAAATGGGCCAGGAAGAGGGGAAATTCCAAATTATATGTTGTCTGGAGAACTAAAATAAAAAAAAGGAATAAAAGGTAAAATCTTCCCCTGGTGACAGCTGTCTAGGAAAGGACTTCACTCAGTTTAGATTTCCTCTTACTTCCTGTTATGTCTATGGAAGTGTAGAAATATCTGCAAACTGGGATATAAAAATAACACAAACCTAACAAAAAGAATTCGAACTCATTGAAATTGTACGGAAAAATGACATTCTTGCATCAGATTTATTTTGGGTTTATGTATTTTTCACAATATGAGGGTTGTCCTCTTGTCTTAAGTCACAATCTCTGTACTCGCACCCAATACACACAAGTGTGTGACAAGTTTTTATAAATAAAGATGAAAAGCTTTAGTTGTAATTAAAGTTTATTGGTGCTTGAATTCTAGAATCAAATGCAGTCCAGCCAAATGACTGCGTCTACCAAACAGAGGCTATATAATGTAATGGCAAGTCAAGCAAAAATAATGAGTGTTCATTTATTTAGTGAGAGAAGGTGATTCTAATTACGGCATGTTCTAAATAAAATACTTCCCCAGACCTCATTAGATATCATGCTACAGGTCAAAATACATATGTATAGAAAATACCAACATATTACGCAGTGCTGTACATCAAACAGGGGATGCAAATTACAGATACAAACAATGACACAGGAGGACCCTGCCCGAAAAAGCTTACAAGCTGTGTGTATGTAAAAACAAATACATATTTACACACACTTAAAGACAGGTCTATGGAGAAGACCATCTATAATTCATTTTTAGCAGCCGGTGTCACGAAATGCCGCTGCTTCACTGCACCCTAATGTTTCAAGCAGCGCTTCATTGTGAAACCTCATACACCCTGTAGTGATATGCAAGCTAATGAGAGAAAATGTATGTATGTAATGACAAACAATGAAAAAAAAAAAAAAAAAAAGATAGTGGGAAGGAGGAATCAGTGAAGACAAAATATAGGCAGAATGAACTTTCAACTTTAATGGAGCAAAACGACCTGTCCCATTTATAGTGTTTTAATTTTTTCCCCTTGGATTAAGGATTTATAGTGGAAGTAAACTTTTTTTTTTTTTTTAATACCAGAAAATACTGTACCAGTCTCTTTTACGACAGCTTTTTTTAAAGAACAGATACACTGACCTACACACATGTAGATAAGTCTACCATCTCAGCATAATTCTGTGCCAGGATGAAGCAACACAAGTGCAGCCCGAATACTTTGGACCTGGAAGGACATGAGTGAAGTGGAAGCACCAGAGAAGTCCTAGTACCTTTTTAACTAAAAAAAACTTTTCAGTCTCAGGGAATCCCTGGAAATGTTTCTGATGTGCCCAATTAGAACAATTATTTTTAAGTTGGCAGAATTTTCAGCAAGGCACAAAATGCTATCAGAGGTTGCTTCAAATTACAGAGAACAAGGTTAATAAACAGTATGTCTTTGAGCCTAATGATGCTTAGGGATTAAATTGGAAAAATGTGCTTAGCATATTATGACAATAACACAAAAATGTTGCAACAATTAGAGGTAATAAAGCAACTTGTGAAAAAAATACAAATGAGGTCTAATACTGAAATTCTCGTTATATCCAGTTAATGGCAGCTAGAGAACATAATTGTCAGAAAACAATGTATATTCATTGTGCATCAGAGTGCAAAATGTTTTACAGGAGTCAGTATAATGTGAAAAGGTCAGATAAGCTAATAATGTACAACTCCTATCTAACCAGCCATCCATCCGCTCATGGAATATATTTCTAGCATCTTCAGTGACTAGGTGCAGCAGCAACCTAGCACTATTTTAGTTTATAATTACAGTGCATCTAAACCCAAGAGCAAAAATATATTGGTTATGCCTTAGCAGACCTTAGATGTGGCGATTGCATTTTCTTCAGGCTTTTCTTTTTCCATCTGGTGATCCTGCCAGTAGAACACCTTATGGGGGGGATTGGGGGGGGACATTGTTTACTCTTTGTACTGTATCTAGATGCAGAAAAATGACCCTATTCATCTTCGTAAAATAAAGGTGTTCTGTAATCCACAGAGACAACTGTAAGCAATACTGATAGCAGAGGAAGTCAGCTCACAATATGTCTGGCAGTATTAGGTTATTTTTTTTTTTTGAACATTTATTGAACAGAAAAAAACAAATTTAAGGTTATATTCCTTATTCCTAAAATGATGAAAATAGGAGATACACTTATGCCAAACACTAGTCCTAAACACCAATGTTCTAGATTTAGACATTTCTAATATAGCCACTTATTTACAGGATCAGCGTCACCTGGCACACCCCAGTATCCTATGCAGTTGCCAGGACTGAATGAACACTGTCCCAGTCTGGTCAGTGAAGATGGCCAAAGATTGAAACAAAAAAGAAAAAGGAAGATGACAGTGTCTGCAACAGAATGGGGACAGGCGAGTGTAAATACAGTTTAGTTCCACATTAGGAACCATAATAAAAAATGCAGCCCAACTGATAATAAACTTCATAAATCAAATCATTAAAATATCTACACGTCTAACCACACACAGTCAGAGCAAAGACTGCTTTCTGAAGTTTTTGCTTTCTCGATTTGAACTCTGGTATGCTGATATGAACTAATAACACTGGTCAACAAAAAATTTGTTTTGATAATCATCAGAAACCACAGCAAATCTTTCTAAATCAATTTTTTTGAGCAGATTTCAGATCTGTTTTCAGTTTCCCTCTAACAGTACAGTTCCTGAGTTTTGAGTACTGGTATAGTTAACATTGTATGTGCATGTATTTTGTACTAAAACGTAAGCACCATTAAAGTGATTGTTAATACATCTTCAGTGTGAAGTAAAATAAGGCACACAGTGGTAGAGATCTACTGAACAGTGTCAAGTCAGGTAACCTTGTTTCTTCAGAAATGCTTGGAGTATGATTTTCTTGTGTACTCTTTGTCTGGATTGTCACGGTACAGCATCCAGCAGTAGCGATCATACTTTCATTCCAGAAACCTAGGTAGCAGTGCTCCATTAACTGAATGTCCTTGTGAAAACGTTCTCCTTGTTCGTCACTCACCATACCAAGATTTTCCAGGAAGAATTCTAGATGTGAGTGCAAGAAATGTATTTTTAATGATATGCGACAACCCAGTTTCTGGTATGAATCAAGCAGATTCTGAACTCCTTCCTTGTATGCAGGAGACTTATGGTTGCCCAAGAAATTTTCACACAGCCACTTGAATGTATCCAAGCTTCTAGCTCAGGTGCTGAGATTGTTTGAAATCATCATCCTTTCCTTTATTTTTGCAGTGTTTATGATTGGGAACTTCTCAACAAAGTACTGAAAACCCATGGAGTTTGATTCACCCATGGCATTTACAAGGTTCTTCATCAAGCCTAACTTGATATGGAGAGGTGGCAGAAATATTTTATGTGGATCAACCAGAAACATGACACTGGTTGTTCTGGGCTTATAGGTATCTCTTGGTAGCCAATCACGCTTGACATAATGGTCTCTCGTAGATCGGCTGTCCCACAGGCATAGGAAACAGCAATATTTTGTTAACCTTCCTTGCATTCCCATCAGCAAGCCAATGACCTTTAGATCCCCACAGATGTCCCACTGGTGTGTTTTATACTGGTTTGCTTCAAATAGTAACTTCATGTTGTCATAGGACTCGTTTAGGGTAACGTAATGGGCAAACGGTAAACTTGGTTTGAAATTACCATTATGCAGTAAGACTGCTTTCAAGCTTCTTTTAGAGGAATCAATAAAGATACACCATTCAGATGGAACCTGATATTGTTACAAACTGTTAAAGAGTGCGTTTATATCATGTAGAACCACAGTGAGCCATCACTAGTGAAGAACCTTGTCAAGTTATGATTTTGTTTTCTGTAGTGAGTTACAGTTACACCTTTTGCAAGCAAGTCTTCTGTTTAAGCCTTGAAGCAAGAAGTTCTGCTTTGTCTTTGGAGGGGTTTGGATCACGAACAAGATCATTCAGCTCTGCTTGTGTAATGGTCTTTGGTTCTGAATCTTCATTGGCCAAGTAGTCGGGATCAGATGATTCGGAGTTGTAACTGGCTGCAACTCCAGCACATTCCTCATCACCTTCTACAGAAACAAGTCCATCATGTGGCGGTACGGGAACTGGCGATGAATCATCATGGGGAACAGGCCTAATTGCAGAATCAAGGCTGGGATATACAATTTTGTGCTTAGTTTTACTCGAGAATCCACTTTTGTTGACTCTGGCAGTGGATTAGATGGTCTGGCAGTTTTCTCCACACCATTGGGATTGCTGCTTTACGCCGATATAGCCAGTCATGCAGTTCTTTGGAACAACTAGTACAGATGACATATGGCGCCCAATATTTATCCTGGTCACCAAGTGGACAGCCGAAATATAATTTGTATATCTTTCTTACCAAGTTCTGTGGTAATTTGACGACGTTGTGCTTTTGTCGTGAATGAACCACACACGTAACAGAAACAGTCTGGATCATTAAGGCAATTTCTAGGCATGGTGACAAATGAAATCAATCGCAGTTAGTGCGGTCTATAACCCTAAAAAAAGAAAATATAAGATTTAACAACAGTTAAATGTTTTATGTTAAGGCTATTCATAACGAATTACACATAATATATAATTAGCTGCATCACAAAAACTAGACGTGCTAGAGAAAAACAAAAATACTACAAAGCCCACATAAAATTATATCTGATGAAAATGACATGTTGACCTGTGCAATTAAGTCCCATTATAATTTTGTGAAAGGGTACATGGGTGTTGGAATGACTATATCAAAATGTTCATATGTAAATGTAATCAGAGCTCCACTGAATTACAAAATTACATGTCTCATTAAAGCCAACAGAAACCCAAAGCAGTGTTTTTTGTTTTTCACTTACTGGGGCTACTCATCACTTTCTCTGCCACTTTTTTAACAGTCTCTCACATACACTATGTTGATTGTTCATGTGTACACATACATGTGTACATTTTTGGCATTTCATTTAGTCATATAACTTGAACATCTGCTCCACACTTCTGAGCATCAGCAGATTGATCAACATACACCTTAACAAATCCCATTGTAGTCTGATTAAGGTTGAATTTCACCCTTACTAATTTTGTCCCTTGTATAGGGTTTCTTCTTCTGTGCTGTAATCAGCTAGTCTTACAGTTTTACAGACTACAGAGTCAGCGTCATCAAGCCATTTTCTCCCCAACTATGCTAACCATGTCCTACAACTTTCCCGCCTAAAATGTCAGTTAACCTATGAACCATCATCAGTGTTTTCACCTGCAGGTTCTGGTAAAGGAGATTAGTGGAAGCTATGGGCTTAATTAGTAGATAGTAGAGTTTAGCTTAAAGGTGACTAGGTTACCCATGTGGCTATAAATACTGCTTGTTTCTGACATTTATTTCAACCTAATAGGATGTTTGAATAGGCAGGAAAAACAAACAACCTTACACATACAACTTATACGACTTAAAATTTAAAACAGCAAAAGAACGAACCGTTGCAAAATTATAGATGCAGAGAAGAAGGTAAGGAAAAAGAGGACTGCAAAAACCCTCTAAAAATACCACACCTACATTCCTACAATCTAGAAAGAAGAATGCTAAAAATTGTTCTGATGGAAAACAGCACTACTTTTCCCTAGCATTTATTTTCAGGCAGGGTCCACAATTGATTCCAAGCTTAGACATAAATTGGACACCCTGTTGAACAAAAACACATGCTCATTATTCAAAATCCATATTTGTAGAGATGACTATTCTGATCTAAATTGTAACTCAGAGACAAGATACCCAACTACCCAACTTGAAACTAAAAAGTTTTTAAGAATAGGAAATGCTATTGCTATTTCCATATTTTAAATAGCTAGTATGCAGTTATATTGTACATGTTCAGCACTATATAATGTCACTGTTGAACAGGCAGAACTTTGAAAAGTCATCTTGAAAAACATCAATTTAAGGAAATAGCAGGCAAGCTGGTGAGCAAATAAAAACTTTTTTTGCAAACTGGTTTACCAGCCAGCCACTTGCGAATTAGTTTCAATAGGATGTTGTCATTGCTGGAAAAGCCGGGAGATTGTGTATAGCAGGTTATAAATAAAGATTCCATCCACCTTAACAAATCCCATTGTAGTCTGATTAAGGTTGAATTTCACCCTTACTAATTTTGTCCCTTGTATAGGGTTTCTTCTTCTGTGCTGTAATCAGCTAGTCTTACAGTTTTACAGACTACAGAGTCAGCGTCATCAAGCCATTTTCTCCCCAACTATGCTAACCATGTCCTACAACTTTCCCGCTTAAAATGTCAGTTAACCTATGAACCATCATCAGTGTTTTCTCCGGCAGGTTCGGTTAAAGGAGATTAGTGGAAGCTATGGGCTTAATTAGTAGATACTAGAGTTTAGCTTAAAGGTGACTAGGTTACCCATGTGGCTATAAATACTGCTTGTTTCTGACATTTATTTCAACCTAATAGGATGTTTGAATAGGCAGGAAAAACAAACAACCTTACACATACAACTTATACGACTTAACATTTAAAACAGCAAAAGAACGAACCGTTGCAAAATTATAGATGCAGAGAAGAAGGTAAGGAAAAAGAGGACTGCAAAAACCCTCTAAAAATACCACACCTACATTCCTACAATCTAGAAAGAAGAATGCTAAAAATTGTTCTGATGGAAAACAGCACTACTTTTCCCTAGCATTTATTTTCAGGCAGGGTCCACAATTGATTCCAAGCTTAGACATAAATTGGACACCCTGTTGAACAAAAACACATGCTCATTATTCAAAATCCATATTTGTAGAGATGACTATTCTGATCTAAATTGTAACTCAGAGACAAGATACCCAACTACCCAACTTGAAACTAAAAAGTTTTTAAGAATAGGAAATGCTATTGCTATTTCCATATTTTAAATAGCTAGTATGCAGTTATATTGTACATGTTCAGCACTATATAATGTCACTGTTGAACAGGCAGAACTTTGAAAAGTCATCTTGAAAAACATCAATTTAAGGAAATAGCAGGCAAGCTGGTGAGCAAATAAAAACTTTTTTTGCAAACTGGTTTACCAGCCAGCCACTTGCGAATTAGTTTCAATAGGATGTTGTCATTGCTGGAAAAGCCGGGAGATTGTGTATAGCAGGTTATAAATAAAGATTCCATCTCCTAGATAAATCATCATGCTTAGCACCCTTCAGTTTTATTTTTTTATGGGGGTCATATCAGCTCCATAAAAGGAATAAATAATACTGTTCCCAAGAAAGTCTACATCAAAGTGCTCATCCTGCTAAAAAAATCATCTTGCTACTAAGAAATTATAAGATAAGATAATTTCTTATCTCTACTCCTTTTCCCAGTAAACATTCTGCCTGCAGAGAGTCTTCTTATGTTTCAGTTTAAAGCTACGTACACACTTCCAATTATTATGTAGAATTTAGACCTGTACTTTAAGATTTAAGTGTGAAAAATGTAAATTCAGACGGAAAATGCCTAAGTAGGTGCAAGGACATTTGTGTAAGGGATGGGACATGCAGACTGGGCGATAGTCAAAATCACTGTTCTTTGTATAATGCAATTATTGATTTTTTTTTTTTCTCTAAAAATAAGACCTTGCTTATGTAAGCATTTTTTTCAATTGTTTTGCTGGTTTTTTTTGCTTTGATATGTACCCTTCTATTTAAAGTAAATTTTTTTGTTTGTTAGTGGTATTTTTTTTTCCAAGTGCAAGACCCTTTCCAAGTGCAAGAAAAAAAAAAAAAAAAGGTGCAGCACCACCCTCTTAATTTTCGATCGCCTAGGTAATCAGGAACGAATGGGAGCGCAGAGCCTCCAGGGATACCCATGTCATGCAACCCGGGAGGCCCTTGGCTGCTCCTTCAGCGCATGCCTGAGCATTTCAGGCATGCACAGAAGGAGCCATTTCATCAATAGGGAAAAATACTGTCGCTCTCACTCATGTGGAGTGAGAACGGCAAGTTTTTTCCCCAACCTATGTCAACCAATCTCATGCCTGCGCAGTGCGAGATCAGAGGACGTAGGAAGAACACAAAAGAAAAGAGGAGAAGATGGGGGCGCCTGGCGCTTCCCCTGTGCCAAGTTTAAGATGTATACTGGAATGACATAGGACCCAATGGAAAAAACCTCCCGACGGATAGACTGATCTGCAGGATTGAAGGCAAGTGTGATATTTTTTTTTTGTTTTGGGTTAGTTTTGGGTTTACTTCTGCTTTAAGCCAATGAAGGCTGTTCTTTCTTTTTTTCCCCAGTCTTTTATTTTAACAGGTTAAAAGAAAAGCGAGAAGAGTAAACAGACCCAGCATATTGTTGAGGCAGCTGATTATTCATTGATCGCACAAAAAGAATGCTCTGGAATTTAATTTGGCCATAGCCAAAATTATACATCTTAAGAAAGCATGATCGTTCTCAAGAATAATGCATCGAGCTCTGCATTTTCATTGCGACAAGACTGGTTTTATGAGCCATCGAAATAGAGTGATGAAATGCCCTGCCTTGATGTGCCATAAGCTCCAGCAGAGTTCAGTACAAAATGCATCATGGTCCGGACAAAACATGTATTTTTCTGTGTCTTATTTTCTCTAACGGGCAGCCAAGACCACTTTGAATGTTGACAGAGCATTGTTCACAATAAGCAGCAGGTGTTTCCTTGCACTGCACCAAAAACAAAATTCTTAAAAAGTTTATAGTTAAGCCATAGTAAGGCTTCCTGTGACAACTACTTCAGAAGGCTTTCCATCTATTTCTTTAATTAAAAAAAAACACAGAACAAAAAAGGTATTAATGGAATAACAGTGAAGAAAGTTTTAAACGAAAATGCCATTAGTACTAACACCAGCAGAGACGTGGTATTTGTACATAAACTTTGCTCACAGACTCTTATCACCAAAGTACGGATGGTCAATTCACATCATCACATGACGACAATTACAGCCACGTAAATTGGATTTCTTGGAGAGAAAATGAGTCCTGGTTTTGATAAAAGCTGCAAGAGGAGATATGGGCTACAGCCAAGATGTACGACCTTTCTGTTATACAATATGATCCTTTCATTACTGCCATCAACATGTTGCCACAAAGATACCCAACACTGCCTGCACTTTGTTCCAATGACAATTAGGACTGAAGCATTTTCAGTACCACATATCTTAATGAGTACATTGCCACTTGTAATAATTATGTTGTTCACCAGCAACATAGCAAATTTGTAAAATGTCCCTTAAGCATTTAACATGCAGACTATAGAATGACATGATCAAAGACACTTTTACACTCGTAAAACCTAAATTTAGAAATTCAACTTTACATAAATGGGTAGACAACCCTTTTACGTAATGTAAAAATTCTGTTTTTTTTTTTTTCTTTTTTCTAAATGCAACACACCCAATCTCGCGCCTGGGTAAGGTGACGTAGTATGAAGAACCCGGAAGAAGAGACGAAGATGGCAGCGCCCAGAGCGCCGACTCTGGCCCAGGTGCCGGGAAAACGCGGAACCTGATGCAAGACACACCTGGATGGATCGGAACGCCCTGCGGGATCGAAGGCAAGTGTTTTTTTTTTTTTTTTGTTTAGTTCCTCTTTAAGCTCTTATTGTGATCCAGTCCTAATAGTCACTTTTTCAAAAGCAAATTGTGCTTTGCACAAACAATCCAGTGGGCTTCTTTACCAATGCCTTTAAGAGTGCCAATCAGAAATGACTGTCATCAGCCTTTGCCTTTACCCAGATGCTTATTGTTCTTCACACCAAATAACATTTTGGAGAGGCCAGTACTGCTACACAATGAGGATTCAGCACATCACAGACATACACATAGTGTAAAAGCATAAAAACAAAATATAAAAAAAAAAAACTTTAGTCAATAAAAATATGTATTTACAAGCAAGGTGCATTAAAAGCATGCACCATAAAACCCATGAATTTATTTATCTTGTCTTCCTTGTCTTATTCAGGTAGCTCCTACTTTCTGCTCATTTAAAAGAACACTCAAAACCCATATTTTTAAAGCCTACCCGTCACTTCTTCCCACCTTTACATATCTTCCCTCCTATTGTGTGTTACTTCCCCCACCTCATAGATTGTAAGCTCTTCGGGTCAGGGTCTTCTCCTCCTGCTGTGTCACTGTCTGTATACACCTGTTATTTGCAACCCCTATTAAATGTACAGTGCTGCATAATATGTTGGCGCTATATAAATCCTGTTTATTAATAATATTATCTCCATTCTGTCACTCTGCTTGATGGGTATTAAATCGCCAAACTCTGATACCCAGTGATGTGACTGCATGCAATGACATCAGTGGCTGAGTAAGTGCATCAGGATCAGTGCACAGTTTTGTTTATTTTGCTCACTAGTTTGATAAATAACTTTAACTCAAGTGCCAGCAGCTGATTTAGATAGAAAAGGGGGGGGGAAAAGTGCCGAAAAGACATCCACAGTGGTTCTTTGTTCCTATTTATAGTGTTATTTATTTACAGAAACATTGACATAACATTGTGCACACAGCAAAATCAAATTGTAAATTTGCCTGTAATATGAGTAAAATATCAAGTAATATTCATGATATGCAAACATCATTTATACAATCATGAAAAACTTTTTAGGGCCATCCCTATTCAGAAATTGGCCACATTTTACAATAATCTGCTTTTATGGTATGATTAAGAAACAGAAGATAAAGGTTGCAGGAATTAAAACGTAGACCACGCAAACGAATGAGTCACATAGCTGTAAGGGAACAGCCACATATTCAGCATGGGGAACTTTATCTCTACAGATTCACAGGGTTGTCAACGCATATTATTCTGCAAGCTACAACAATAATGTCAGCACTATACTGACTTCAACAAAAGTGTATCAGAGACAGCAAGCAGCAGGCGGTTCCTCCAAGCATACTGTCACACTCTAGTTCAGTGGAATAAAATAAGTATTTTGAAAGTTATTTAGCTTTAATATCCAGCAAGGCGTATTATGCTATAAATGCCAAGAGAACAAAAAAGTCAATACAAAAAATAGTAGATGCCTACATAATACACATAAAGAGACAACTCCATGAAGGCGAAACATACATTTACTTTAGTTTCAGGTGTATGGCAAATTTCCATTCATACATTTCCTAATCCTTTAAGAATAAACTGTGAAAGCTGTTCCTTAGATGGCCCAGGGCAAAAGACTAGGCACCATTTTTTTAATTAATATTATACAGGTTTATCATACCTTGTTCAGCAACTATTGGTAGAACAAGCAAGGAGAATTATTGAGCTGCTCTCAATAATTCCATTGTTAAAGCACATGGTGGTACATGGGCGGTACATGGGCGATTTTTCAAAAGCTGGCATAACTGTCCATTAACTGGGATTGAACTGCTAGACTGATTTAGCACTGGGCTGGTTCTAAACACTTGAATTTTGGCCAGATACACTTTATTTTGAAGGTTTATTTACCCCTATGGCTTTTTAAGAATTTTTTTTTTTTTTTTAGTTTTGTTAATACCAATATTTGAATAGGGGGGGAGGGAAAGAGAAGAAAGAAGGCCTTTTATAGGAACTTGACTGTAAACTGATAAAACCACACATTTTATTATAATTCAATAAACAAATAATGTTCTCTAGATAAATTTAGAGAATAATGCACACAGATAAAAAATAGATGTGTTATCACAACAATCAAATCTTTTAACTGAGTCGTAAAGACTTGCTGTTGGCAGTATACTCAAAGCAGATAAAGTTACAAATAACAGGATTCTCCTTTCCCGCCGCATTTCGACCTTATAGCCTTCCTCAGGGGTTATGGAGAGTTGAGTAATACAGGAATGAAGTAAGGGTGTACCATTGGGGTAAAAGATATTCAAAGATGATACTGGTTGGTAGGTTACCAATTGGTAAACGGTGTGTGTTGATAACAGTGACAATTATACCAAGGAATTAGTTCACAATCGAAATGTTTAATGAAGTTGATCCTGAAAATGTTTTCTGGCTGATACAAAGTTAAAATTTTCGGTGAAATGAAAAAACAGTGTGCTAAAATGTATATCTGGTTGGTAATCCAAAGGATTGCAACTGTGAAATTAAAGTGGGAGCAAATTGGCAATGCTATTTATGGTGTTAACAACTAACAAGTGATCTTGGCTATGTATGTATGTATGTATGTATGTATGTATATACATACATACATACATACATACACACACACATGCTTCATCAAACTAAAAATGTCAGGTTTTAAAAACCACCTGCATTTCAAGTGCTACAATTTGTAATATAAAATGCTTAATTTCACACAGTTTTACCCACATTTAAAAAGCAGTCAAGTGTGGCAAACTTTCATCAAAGACATTTTCAGTTCAAGACACTTTGTACAATTAAAAATAAAATTAATTAATTAAAATTAAAAATACTATTGCCATGCACTACAAGCCATCATTAAATACAATTTACCATTTAAATTGCATTTTATGCAGAAATCCTAATCACATATGAAGTAAAGAGTTCACACTCCTAAATAAAACAAAAGTTCTACCGGTAATACACACCAGAAAACATTTGCTATGATTTAAGTGGGACAGAACTTAAAAATAATGATTTGCAAAAAAAAAGCCTGCAGTTTCTGTGCCTTAAACCAAAAAGCTATATAGCTATATATTGCAGGGCAAGATCATCTGAGGCACTGCTGCCAATGACTCGTTGTTTAATAAGATTGGGAGTAAAAGTTTAGATATCATTGTTATCGTCATTACTGTTCTCGTTGCTGGAAAGAAAGTTCTTGGTCAGGGGAGAAAAAAAAAAAACCTTTAGCCTAATTTATTTCCCCACTGCTCCTTAAATAGCACCCACCTACCATCCATCACCACTACCTAATATAACACCAGCTATTGGAAAGGGCAGGTCTGATATGCTGTAATCTCTGGGAAAAGTTAAGATGCAGAAAGTGAACAGGTATAATAAGTCGTGCTTTGACTTTTTTGGGTACAGCTTCCATAGGTCTTAAATTCTTATGAGTTTTGTAACTTTTAAATATTATTTAAAAGAACTTTTAATAAAGTGCATCTCCATAGGAGCTGGGTTTTTTTTTTAAGGTGCTTTTGGGAATTTCCCCATTCAGTCACCTTTAAAAAAAACCCAGGCATTTCTTCATGATTTAAAATGCGTTAAAAATGCACATAGTAATATGCATAAATTCATAAACATTAGCGAAATGGGGTCCGTAATAAAACAGAAAGTTCAATTTAGAACATTTTTTTAGCCATCTACTGCATTTTTTTAAAACTAACACTATATAGCTTCCACATTCACCACCAAGTTGTGTGACACAACAGAAAACTCTTGAGCTAAACTAGCAGTTTACCTTGCACTTCAATAAAGAGCTGTTGAACTGGACATCACCAAACTATCATGCAACAAGTATGACGTCAGATATTAAACTCTCCTGTCTTTCAAAAACAGTCACAAGTGTCAATTGGTGAAATCTTTTGCCATAATACAAAGTCAAACTTTCACAACCACCTATTAAGACGTCATCCAAGAACATACAAAAATGGATGCTAAAACCTAATTTTCCTATTGCTACTTGTTTAGAAGAAACTGGGTGTTGAATACAAATATTTTATAACACTTCATGTCACCTTAACCAGTTTACAGTAAATGACACTGGATGTACTTCACTTCTGCACCCCCTATTATATTATTGCTGCTACTATCCCGATAGGGCTTGGACCCCAGTGATTGGGGAACTGCTTGAAGTTACTGAGAAGAAAGCCAGCATGTGTCAACCAGCAAGGTGCAATAATACATCCTGATACTGGTTTGCATTACCGAAATAGCTACACGTTGCTTTTTTTTTTTTTGCGCATATTAGAGACAGAATGATGCTGAACCCAAAAAAGTCAACTTGAGTTGAAGACTTCAACAAGTCTAAATCAATCTGAAGATCTGTGTCAATCTGTATCACAGGATTTATGTAGAGAATTGATACATATGACTAGCAGTACAAACACTGCATCCCATCTGTAAAGCAAGGTGGTGGGGAAATGAACAGCAGTTCCAGAACAGTTTATAAAGCAATTTAAAAGGAAAGGAATATAAAAGAAGGAATAACAAATCAAACAAGGAGACTTATCTACCTTTAAAACTTAGGCTGTATTAAAATGAACATAGAACCATTTAGCTTTTTGTCACTACAAAAGAAAAAGTAACTTGTAAAAAGAAAAAGGAGATATAATACAGCTTTAACAAATACATCAAATCAGTAGATTCCTCTTGCCTTAAAATAGAAAGTCTTCGAGTGTTTATTCTTGTGCAGCTTTTAAGTCAGGAGTGCCGTCCATCACTGGTGCTCATATTAGTCCTAGTAAAATAAAAGATTTTCTGCTGTTCTAAAGCAGACGTCTCCCATGAGAAAATGATTTGATCCAAGAAGCATGTGTTTTGTTGCCACTGTTGGGAGACTGCACAACCTTTTCTTACACAGATTAAAGTAGATCAAAAGAGAAACTGTAGTGGTGTTGTGTCACTTCCTTTTTGACCATTCATTTAAAAATAATGTTTGACATTTTTTAATAAAATTGTTTTTCCACAGACAAACCCTAAAGGGTGCCTGCAATAGTGATTTTGCAAAGAATTGTGCATTGATTTTCTTATTAAAACTATACCTGGATCTCCAATTGGTCCCATTTCAAAAACAAGGAAATTGGAGGGAGACTCCTCCTTGGACACAAGTGCATAAGGGTGCATTTGAGTTTAAGCTAGTACTCTCTTTAAACAGTCTTTATCAAACAGTGAAATTAACTTTAAACTAAAGTACTCCCTCCCCCTTTCAGTAATTAAACCACAAGCCCTCCCTTGCCAGCACCAACATCATTGTTTTCTTCTGGGTTCAGCTATTTTGATTGGTCAGCTGGGGATGACCCAATTCCCACCCTTGCACAAATGGAGATGTGCGAAAAAAAAGCTTGCAGTAATATGCAAAGATCGGTACTGCATGCACCCCCCTGCTTCATTCCTTTGTGGATTAATGCTTTCCAAACTAGGTATGAGATCAACATTTAACAGGTGAACAGCAGCTCTGACATAAAGGCAGAAAATGGGAAAAGATCAGCTGCTAGTAGCCAACAGGTAATACTTGTGGATACTCCTTCGCACTCTACCCACTTTTTAGGTTCAGATTTCCAAGTTCCGAACATCTAACATACTAAAACAAAATACAAATAAAACGCATGAATTCTAATTCTATTTAATTTTGTACACTTTGCCATAAGTAAATAATCCTAATAATGTTCATCAGGTCATTACTGGTAATTTAGCTACTTTACAAGTGCAATCCCACTGCTGTGTAAGAATGCTGGTTCTGCAATGGAGATTATAATTGTAATCCTTATTAGCTACATTATGTAGGTCTATCCAACTCACTGCTGACTGTAGTTAAACATCCATTTACCGACCTTTCCAAAGAGAACTGACAAGAAGTGCAAACAAGCAACCTCTTAGGTTAGATAGTCAATGTGCCTGAAAAATGGATTATATATTACCCACAGCAACCAATTAGGTTTTTTCCTATATTCTTCAGGTGAACAACAGATAAAATGTTGTGTCCAGTCAAAGTTTGTTGAAAGTGAACCATTTTTATTGCACACTGGGGAATTCTGGGGAAGCTGTGTAATGATAAAAATGAAACAAAGCCAATTTACTTTTACTGTGGCATTGTGTTTTCAGAGTTGTCTCCGAGGTAGCATTCTATCATTGCAAATTGTTTAGAAGGCAGATAAGGCACAGAATATGTTAGCTGTCAGCACTGGGACAGTTCTTCCACTTTGCTTTATTTCAGTTTATCACATCTACAAGTTTAATCCTTTCTTGCTTTTCACATTAGTCATAATTTTAGCATGTTTAAAAAAAAAAAAATTCAAGATTCCAAGACAACAATCATTATCCTGTTTGGCTTCTTAGAATATGGACCAAAGTACTGTAAACAAAAACCATGAAATCTTGGTTTCAGCTATGTGTTACTGAAAATTACAGGCTAATATCATATTAGTAAAAAGAAAAGTTTTCCATCTTATTAAATAAATGAGCATTAAAAAAATCTCTACATTATCATCTCCATCATCTAAAACTAATATTTTAAAAATATATCCTGTTTACTTTTAACCAGCCTTCATGTGGCATGTGCCCTTAGCATGACACTAGCTTCAAACAACACTACTAGCATGACCACAGACAGCCTGCAGCATGTCTCGATTCTCCAATCATACCTTCACCATGTCTACATTTTCTTGCAGTGCCATACAACATGCCCCGAATTCCAAACCATACTTGAGCATGTCCATGTCTCTCATAGGGTTCTGCAGCATGACCCCAGTCTTCAACCACACTTGTTGCAAGTTCATAGTCCCCGACCTATTTTAACGTATCTGCAGTCCATGATATACCACCTTGAACATTATGAGCAGCTTTTTGGTTATGCAAGGGGCTACAATTGAAGTGTCATGTCAAGTAAGTCGACCCCATAGGTATGTCATTACATTTGTGACCGTACCATGTTTTAATCAAACAGAGCTTTATTTGCAGCACTGTATTTTTGGCGAAACCACAGTGCTGTAAAAACATAGCTTAAAACCATTGGAAATCAAATCAAAAGACCCAAATCCATTACAGTTATGTTTTACTTTACCACCTTCTTGTCATTTCCATGGTTATTCGTAAAAACCTGTGTGTGAACTAGGACATTAAACAAATGGTCAAAGAGTAATCCTTTGTAATCAGCATTGGACTGCAAGCATACTTAGATGTGACAAAAGGTCTATAATTAATTTTTACAATTCTAAAGAATTGCAAGTCTTGGCAATGACAAATCTGTCTTCATTATCTTTTTTTTTTTTTTTTTTTTTTTGCTGAGGAATTACAGAGCGCATCATGCCACCTCAAATTATTTTCCAGTCTGCTCATTGCAACAGTGACAAATGTCTGTTGCGTACACTGAGCTATTTCCAACTCACTATAAAGTGCCTGCAGGCTGCTGTAGAGAAGCAATCACAAATGATTAAATTTTCCAGGATATAAGGGGAAAACTCCAGAGAAAGAAGATGAAAATCAAGTTGGGCTTACCTTCCTTTAGTGCTTTATCCATGCTGTGACAAATAACCACTCTTCTAGGCTGGATTTGTTCATGTACATTCAGAGGCTGCACACTCTAAAAAACAAAAATAACTTAATAAAACGTTCCGCTAAACATTAAGGACCTGCAGCTTATAAAGGAATAGGCATTCAGAACAGGTGTATTTTGTCAATGTGCAGACTGCCAATATACTGCTTTTATGCTGATTATTAAAGTATTAAAGTGTAAAGACTAAATGTCACAAGTAAACTGAGATGCACACTGTCCACAAATCTGATTCATATGTGGTGATCAGATACCATCTATCTCTATGTATGTACATATCTCTGCTATGATCAACAGCAGTTTCACTGGACAACTGGCACAGAATCTTGAATAAGCACAGAAATGTTGTTCTAAATTTTTCATTTCACTCACACAATACTCATACCGTTACAATATCCTTTAACCACTGGGTGTAAAATGTGAGAAACAGGACACCAAGCGGGTTTATTGAGACACCAGGGCTGCCTATATTAGCCAAACAGCTTTTTTTTTCCACTGTCAATCAGAAAGTGAATGAGTGGAAGGAAAAGAAACATTGTGGTATGCACTTTGAAAAATTAGCCAATATCTAGTCTAAAAATAATTTATAAATCCAACCACAGGGATTAGCTAATCATTTACCATAAATAAGTAAGATAATTTTATAAAGTACAAAGAACCATTACCACCTGTCATTTTTAAGAAACCTACGCCAAAGGTCTCTTCCACACTAATACACCTTTCCATGCACATTTTGTGACTTCCAAATAACCCCAAAACAAAATGTGCATCCCTATCCCCCTTCTACAGCCATCACCTCAATGTGAAACAAGACAACACCTTTCACAATAAACACAGTGAAATGTTAGGGTGTAGGTGACACTATCTTACCTCCTGCAGTTCTCCCTCTAAAAACTATGAAAAATATATATAAAAGGGGGAAGGAAAAAAGGCCACACTGATGTCCTTTTATAAGGGGCTTCTTAATGGTAGATGCAGTCTAGAGCTAGTAAGAAATAAGATTAACATAAACCGATCACTGCTAAAGCTATATAGTTAAGTGGTGAAAATTGAAACAATTTATACCAGAATGAGCTGAACAATGGCAATCTTCACAACATAATGGTATGGTAAATGGCCATATTTTTTGCTCAAACAAAAAATGTGCCCTTTTAGAGCCTCTGCTCTGTAGGATGCTTTCTATATGCAAGGAATAAAAAAAAGGAAAAACTACTATTGCTTTTAAGGAGTAAGCTCTGTTCTCATCCTTATCTTCGTTTTACAACCTACAACTTTGTGTCTTGAGAGTTACGGACCTGGAAAAATGCCACATACCAGGAGTATGGCTTTTTAAATATTCTGTATAAGGCTTTTGCAATACACACTGTTGTCCGTTTCTTGTTTCTGCAGCCTTGTTTACAGTGGAAATGGCCTGAAAACCTTCTACTAGATACAAATCTGAATATCACATAGAACCGAAATTTCAAAAAGCAAAGAGAAACATCAAAAGGGGAACATCAATGTCTGCTAAAACCAGGAGGGAAGGCAAAAAATAGAAAGGGCAAAGCTCGGAGAAGGGAAGGGAGTGGTGTGTGTGTGTGGTGTGGTGTGGTGTGTGTGTGTGTGTACACATACTTTACAAGATTGCATTTCACTACATGATGGTAATGGTGACTTGTGTTAAGCTCTCTAATGATTTTTCATGCAAGGCACTATCGATTCCCTATTCCTCTGCAGGCTCTATAGTTCAATAACAGAATGATTTTAGGAAAAAGTTTTGAGTGTTGGAGTTTATATGGCCAGTATTAAAATAAAATTAGCACTTACAACATGAAAGTGACATCGATCAAATTAAACAAATTAAACTCAAATGAGGCTAAGGTAGTATAAAGAATGCATCTGGGGGAGATTATTAAAAATTGCGGTATCCTGATAATTACAGAAGCACAATATTTTAAGTAGACTCTTCCCAATAATATCTATATATACTTTTTCTGAATACAAACGCAACGTAAAAGCATGACAACAAAGGAGCAGTTTCCCTCTAAATACAATGCTACATTCTGTAAAACAAATTTCTTCATGGAATACATCTCTCGAATCCAACAAACAAGCACTTCCTGGTCCAAGTCCCACTGGTTCTCCAATACTCCACAACAAACAAAAATACCATATTATACTATAAAAACAGGGCTACACAGGAAAAAAAAAAGGGGGGGGTTGTCCACACAGATATGGGAGAGAACACAAATAGGAGCAAACTTCTATGTTCTGAGCCAAGTTTATATTAGGCAAAATCTTGGCTCAATGTCCTAAATGTGACAACAATTGTCAGGAAAGTACAAAAGGGCATAAAGGACAAAATGCAATTCCAACTTACATTTAAGAAAAAATAGAAAATCTTAGACATGTGACTCAATAATTATATAGTGAAATAATAAACTAATTACTTCTATTCTTATGGAGGTGTGAGAGTAGAATAGGGAACGGATGTTTTGGAAAAGTTATCTGTATACTTATTTTGCGTTAGTGACTCGGGGTTGACACAATTTCAGAAGAAAATTGGGACATCAGCATTTCTCTTATGACGGGTTTACATTTTTAGACACCTAAGCAATACTAGTTTATTCAAAATTTGTCAGTACAAAACATTTGCAGGGTAAAAAAACTTTCTCCAAGAAAAGCACACTAGTGTGGGTAGATAAACATTTTGCACATCAGAAGCCAACATTAATATTCGGCAGATGGTAAAAACATGTCTCATGTAAAAAGGGTTTCTAGATTGCTTGAAAAAGATTCAAGATAAATTTTAAAGCCTCATATTTGCCTGAAGCAAATCATCATGTTGTAGAAAGTAGAATCCATCCAAACACCTAAAATGCTTTGAAAACAATATGGACAACAAAAATGCAGGCATTTCTTATGGATGGTACTGCAAGGTGGCCTTGCAAATTTAAAATCATTTCTCCGTCATTTTTAAAGGACAAAGCAAAATTACAAACAGGATTCTGTTCTCACCTAGAATGACCGGTGGGAAACACTTAGCTGCTACTACAGAACCTCTCCCTCACTGGTGTGAATCAGCAATGTGTTATTCCTTAACCACTGCTACAAAGTGCAATTGCTGCAATGTGTAATTCTGCAGTGCATTGTCAATATGAGAACAAAACACTGTAGGATCAAGCGAGTGCTTTATTTACTTTTTTTTTTTTAATCACTAGTACAGTATGAATGAGTGAGTAATTATTAGGGGAGAAGTAGGCAAGGGGGCACTTACAAAGGTATCTTATGGAGTAGTTTTAAGAAGAGATACTTCTAACCTCAAAATAGAACACTCCTTCACTTGGAAGAAAAAAAAAAAAACAACAACAACAAAAAACCACAACCTTTGGGAACAACTGATGAGCATCTTACAGGTTTGAGAATCACAGTGAAGATTGAGTTATGAAAGTGTCTCTTCTCTTCTTTGTTCAATATTCTAAAAGTGAATTTGGGGGAAGGGGTGTTTATAAAATTATAAAAAGACTACTTCTAATAAAGCAGGCTCTTCAAAATGTAAACAACCTACAATGGGGCTGCTAAGAACATTCTTGGTTGTGTTGTCAACCTATTTATACAATTTTTGTTTTGTTCCTTTTCTTGGTAATTTTTCTCCCATATACTGACCACAGAGAGATGAACACATTTTTTGCAGCACACTACATTATGTTACAAATATGGAGCTGCACTAACACGTTTATCCATTATGCTCCAATAAAATATAAAAAAAAAAGGGATTTAAACCGGAACAATTTAAAAGGTGGTCAAATGCATAAGGAAACATTCATTTATATGCACTGACCTAAAAAAATGTAGCCCAAGTGCATGAACCTGCATACAGAAAAAAGGCTGCAGAATAAGCCATCATGACTATTACCAAAGGTAGAAAAAATATACAAAAGATGTAAATCTACATTCTTTGATATGATCGAATGACATTTTATACCAGCAGATTCAAGGAATCATTTAAAGGAAAAAAAACCCAAGTATCTTCCTATCATCCGCAAGGTTACCATGGTAATCTTATTCCTGGTGCACAAATAGATCGAAGCAATTAATTTCATAAAAGTTTTCTCTACCAGTAGGGTAGAGGTCATAGATGCAGATGAAAGAAAGGGCAAAATAAAAAAACACAGACAATAACAATTTCTTATACAAAACGTATACAGCCATGTTCCATACAGTGCTATATAGAAATATATTGTATTTTCTTTGTTCCTGTCTGTACAGAATTAAGTTTGGCAAAGCCATTTTAGCATTTCAAGACTTGTTCTTTTTTGACACATTTTTTATAATTTATAATGAGTCTGCACAGAAACAAAAACAAACGTTTGAGATCACTCTGATGTCAGGTCTGGACAGCTTTAGTGGCCCCTGTTGCAATTAGTGCATTGATGTCTGGCATTCAAGGCTCACTGATGAGCATTAAGAAAGAGCACATCCTAACAAGCCTTTACTACCCGTATGTTCCTTTATCAGTCCCCTGTGTAAAGCAGATAGTGCCTGGATACAAATACAAGGAACTATATGAAAAGCAGAAATGAATAGTGGACCAAAAAATAAGTTATGTCTTTAATATTACATTAAAAAAAAATGAAAGCAATTTAAACTAAATTTTTTACCACTAAAGGAGATTGTTTAAATGTATCTCTACGGATGCCTCTGTCTATGAACACTGCTCTGATTAAGATAAATCACAGACTACCGTCTGGTCAAAAACTATGGGAGTCTCTCATGTTCTGCTGTAGTTAGTGGTTTGCCCCAACCAGTACTCATTGAAGCAGTGGTCACCAACCTTTCAGACCTCACAGACCACTAAATCCACAGAATCCGCACCGCGCATGCACGGGGAGCAATGTGTCACTCAAATAGTAAATAAATTCCCCCAGAGTGACATGATGATGCCAGAACCCACCCAGTCTTCCATCTCAGGCTCAGACCTGCTTGCTAAACATCCTGGGTGGTAGGGAAGGGCTGTGGACACAACTTTTGTTACATCCACAGCCCTGCGCTACTGTCCCCCCAGGATGTTTAGCAAGCAGGTCTGAGCCTGCAATGGGAGAGTGGGTGGGTTGTGTCCATAAGGGGGGACAGAGCCACAGACCACCAACATTTTCTTACAGACCACCGGTTGGGGACCGCTCCACTACAGGGCGGGGTAGTAGGCTACAGGTTACCAGAAAGTACAACAGGATGCAAATTTTCCCTATAAAGTTTAGAGACAGAATCACTTTTAAAAAAGCGGCCGACTGGCCAACTTTGTCTAATTTAAAGAACTAAACTGAAACTAAAAAAGAAACCAGGAAGCAACATTTTTTGACAAAGCAAAGTCTCTTGTCAAAAAAAAACATTTAATCTTGGTCCTGGTGGCATTTTTGTTTTTTTTATTACACGGCACAGCCCAGAGTTACAGAGTATAGAGGTCGGCTCTATTCTGGCACCACCAGTATTAGACGTAGACACTGGGGACCCCTGGGCACACTTGTGTCACGTCATCAGTATGGTCATACAGGATGGCAGTGCAACAAGAGTTGTCAACAAATATGGTGGCTTTTTGGAATGCTGCAGTGACAGTATCCTGGATCTGGCATCAGTGCAAGGTGATTTGAAAACGGAGAACGGGTAGGTATTTGCCATAATCAACAAGTACGCTGCATATACTTGCCAGTTATTGCAAAAGGCTCACCTACATTAATACGTCTGCTTTAATATCCTTCTAATTAGAATAGGAATGTAAATAGTTTCAGATAAACAGAGCATTTTTTCCTGCAGAATTAGAAGCATTTACCTCATTTTTACCCTTCATGGGTGAAAAGTCAAAAGGGGATGAATATTTAAGTATAGGTAACCTTTATATGTAAATAAATTAAATGGAGGTGAGGAAAAACATGACTAAAAATAGAACTAATCAATTTCTATTTTCATGGCATGCTGTATAATTAAAGCAAAATATGATTTATCAAGAGTAAATGACAGCTTCCTTTAGTCAATTTCTTAAACAAAACGATTCCAGTTTTGATGTGCTGATGGAAACCTATTTGGGGTTTTAATATGTCTGATGCACTGTAAATATTATCATGGCTAAACGGCTGCTGTAGCACATGTTTCAGTATGAAACATGCTGCCATGTGTTGCAAAAAGTCTTTGGCATGAAGGTGTTTCTTCTAGCCACTTTGTATGTAGAGCTAGTATTATTTTGTTATGCAAAATTGTCCAAAAGCAAGCTAAAGTTTTTTTTCCTGCTTTCCAAATTTTGGTTTTGTTTTACTCAATTAGGTCACACTCATACCAGAGCAATTCATTCAAGGGCTGTCACATGTTAACCTTTGGACCATCTAAATAGACTGCTAAACAATCCCACCCCTCACAACAGATCTAAAATAATACTGGTTACATTCTTCCTAAACCTTCTTTACTATTGATTAGGAATAAATAAAGACTGGCAAGCGTGTGGATAGGGGACAGGGAAAGGAAAGCCAATTACTGAGCAGGAAGCTGTGTGGTGTTAATTGCCTAAGAGAGAGCGGGTGATTTTGGGGATCCCAAAGGGGCTCTGAAAACGCATAAGGTTTGGAGCTACATAAGTCAATAAATTTACTTGTTTTTACAATTGTATTCAATCTTTTTCATTTTTTCAACCATTATATTGCAAGATATCTACTAGATTGTAAGCTCTTCGGGGCAGGGTCCTCTCCTCATGTATCACTGTCTGTATTAGTCTGTCATTTGCAATCCCTATTTAATGTACAGCGCTGCGCAATACGTTGGCACTATATAAATCCTGTTTATTAATAATAATAGTGCAAAGTAAATGCCTATTAGTCCAGTTTTGGCACCCACAGGCTTGCCACTCTAGATCCAAGTCAAATTAATATTTAAGGCTGGGTCTACACAGACGTTTTTAAAAACACATGTAAACATTCCTACTGCGCCTATATGCTTTTTATGCACTTTTATTAGCATTTTAAAGCTTGTCTTTAAAACACCTATGCTGCATTTTCAAGCATTTAGGTTTCAAGTGCTAATAAACGTGTGAAAACGCGGGAAACGTCACCATTGAAATGAAATCAATTGAACCATTTAACCGTGTTCTTTTAGCGTTTTCTAGCGTTAAACCTGCGTTTAAATTTTTTAAACATTGCAAGCAGCGTTATAGACAACACTCATAATCCACCTGGACTCCAACACATCCTCTGCTTCTGCTGCTACCATTCTAAGCTGGTATTACATCAAACCATCTCTGACTGAATCATCATCCTGCACTCCTGGAACAAGTTTACAAGCCTCACTTGAACCCATATTATTGGACTGCTTCTCTTGGACTTCAGTTTGCCACATTGTTTTTTGTACGCATGTGGTTCCCAATTATCTGTAAAA
>NC_092860.1:118281789-118338877 GCF_032062135.1 Pyxicephalus adspersus | reverse complement strand
TAATAATAATAATAATAATAATAATAATAAATGTGCCTCAAGGAAACGTCCATTTGGAATTGGAATCCATCCATTGGAATGCATGGGAATCTCAAACATGGGCTTTTAAAGCCTCAGGTTAAACGCTGGGGAAAACATCCGTGTAGACAAAGCCTATTGTATAGCGCTGCATATTATGTTGGCGCTACATAAATCCTGTTTAATAATCATAATAATAATAATAATAATATTAAATGATAGCCAGCATTATTTAACATACTTTCTATGAGCACAGGCAATCATGCACTAAGAAGTTTATTTTTTATTAAAGGGGAAAATACTGTTTAAAGTCCACAAAAAAAAAATACAGAAAAACTATGGAAACTAAAATGTAATCCTCTGCATTGGAAGTAGGGTTAATTTTTTATATACTGTAACTTATTTGAAGATTTTTCTCTATGCACACAATCCTTTAATATGTTTCTTGTGGTATTTATGTCTATTACTTATTCATGTTCCTAATTATGTCTGCATTCCATAAAAAAAATGAAAAGTACTATTGTGTACAGTAAAGACTGACACTGCCATTCTGGGATAGCAGGTGTGCAGTCAGCACACTGGCTTCCTGGTTAGCAAGGGAGGATTAAAGAGTGAAAACATTCACAGATTGCCCGCGATAGCTTTTCACACAGTAGCTGTGAAAAAGAGGGCAAACTGGAAGTACATCCAGATTTTGCAGAATTGGAGGAAAGAGTTGTGAGAAGTGCCAGTGGGTACTGCAGCTGTTAGACTCAGCTGAAGAAAGTGGGTTGTATGAGGTTATAACCACTGAAAAAGTGCAGCAGAAGGGAAAGTTAATAAAAGTGTCAGGAATCAGACCAGAATGACTATTGGCTACCCCCTCACAATTAATATTATTGTACTCTGGGCACCCAGGACCCTGCCGTCAGCAGCCACTGTAGTACTGGGAGGTACTAGCCATGTCATACTGAAACACCACACAAGACTGCCATTTTTGTTTGATGGTTTGACCTGATTGTCTAGCCATAACAATTGGTCCCTTGTTGTTCAGATGCACATCACCTTTAGGATCTGACATTCTTCTTATTATATCAGACCCTTTGACAGGTAGCATTGTAAAATTCAATGTTATTTACGTCACTTGATGATTTTGATTTGATTTTAAAGCATTGACTTATGAGTACATTGCACCCACTGTATAGCAACAGTCCAACCCAAACCCTAAAACCTGCTGAAAACCCATAAATACCATTTCTAAAATAGGGGATGCGGGAAATTGAGTATGTTACACTATGTACCAGACTGCTTGGAGAATTACTGAACAGGCAGCTGTAGAGTATTTAATCTGCTCTATCAGTTCTGGAATAGCAATAACAAGCAATGATCATTCATAATAGTACAGGCACGTGTTAGTATTCAGAAATCTTATTTACCCACAGCTGTTTTTTTCATTATATTATGGGAGTTAAAATGCTGCATCAACATGTTTTATTCCGGAGATAAAAATCAGGTGTGCTAAAAACATTACTGAGCCTGCATTACATTCCTTACTCCGGTTTTATAAATCATTTATCTCTTATATAACCAACAAAAAAAAAAATTTACACTAAACTATTACTATTCATAAAAAAATAAAATATTGGTATTATTGACTCCTAAAGCTCTATATTTGGAAGCTTTAGTTAAATCTAAAGGAGATTATACAATTAGATTTTAACATAGCAAGCCTTAGCTGCAGATGGATAAAGATAGGAATTTTTCCATGAAATGTTGACTGAGGCGGCAAGCCCTGGCACTTCATTTTCTACAAGTAAGCTGTGTCACAGATCCTGGCAAATCAACCAGAACATATAATAAAATAAGTGGTTTCCTTTACATGGAAGGGCTCAAGAGGTACTCTGCACACTGTATTGTTGTGGTTGTTTGGGTTAAGGTTACTGCGTGTGTTACAACAGGTACCCCTCAAATTAAAAGAATGAGAAATGAGGCAGACATGGTCTAAAAATGCTTGCTGCTCAAATGTTTCTGGTTCCAAAGCATATACCAATGGCATATAATTATTTGGTAGCTAAAGTGTTGGCAGGCAGAGAATCCAGTGGATCAATGTGACAAGTAAGCAATTAACATTTTAGGAGAGGACAGTGATATAATGACAGGTACAATAGTTTTATTAGTTTATCTAGACACCTACATTTCTGGTGTACAGTGCAGACCATAAGTGCAATGCAGCAACGTGTTGATTACAGAGGTGATTGGTGGTCAGCACCCAGCCAGAGGAGGGACTGAAATGTCATACCTCATGATAAAAATGCAGGTTTCCTTTACCTGTTAGGACTTAGATCTTCATTTACATATGTGGGCTCCCTTATGGTGGCCACATACATATAGATACTGAAAAATAGAAAACCAAAAGACCTTTCATGTATTTCAATTTATTGAGCTCCTAATTTAGACTGTCAAGTCAATAAATAGCCTAAATGACTAAATTTTAATATAGAAAAATATCTACCTTTGTGTCAGATAACCAATAATATATACTGATTAAACAAACTTTTTTCAAAAATGCTACATGTATGGCTATCAAAAAAAAAAAAATTGTTAGTTAAAATAATTATCAAATTCACATACAGTAGACTGGGTTAAGATGTCTGGAAGGGTTTAGATGTGCAGCCCAAATTAAAATTTCACACCAGTTTCACCTGGACAGGAAGTGATGGGACATCTCAACTGAGACACAAAGAAGTAAAACCTGCAGGAGGCTCTAGTGCTGATAAGATCTGATTTTAAAGGATAAATTGTAGCAGAAGCCAAGAATCCTAACTTTATCTCCCCACAACATTACCATTTTACATTCTGGCCCAAGTTTATTATCTCCGCTGGCCTCAGCTCCTGTGCACCGGACCTTCAGAGATTACAAGCAACAGTTAAGTGTAGGGTCTGCTCTACCCTGGCCATGGTTTTCTAAGAGGCAACCCAAGGTAAAGCCTGCTTACTGTTTGTTATCTAAACTTGGTCAGGTCTGTTTTACAAATGCAGTTTCTCATTTAAGTACCAACGCATGCAGAGCCCTTTTATTTTTTTAATAAATTAATGAAGCAATGAATGAATGAGAACAAAGCCTAGTCACACAATCTGTTAATGACTTGTGATTGGCCTCTCTATCAAGGCTAGGTACACATGTGCAATTGTTCCCGTCTGATAATCGGCTCAGGGCTAATATCAGACGATAATTCTACGCGTGTACAGCGCTTGCCGTCCATCGTCCAAAAGACCATCTTGGTGGATCCACGGGATGGACAACGAACAATCCTAATGGAAGTGAAGGAGGCAGAGAGCACAGCAGGGTGCCGCTCCGTCCTTCTCCATCTCCCTCTCCATAGAGCAGAAAGGTGCTGTATGTACAGCACTCGTTGCTACATCATGCAGTCATTAGTCATTGGAAAGGATCATGAAAGATCTTTTTCAACGACTGATTGCACGTGTACATTTCCTAGTGTTGTGAACAAGTGTTTTTACACGTGATACATGTGATACACGTTTACATGTGATATTATCAGCAAACTCCAAAATATCACAGGCTCTAAACTGCAAAAAAAAATGCAGGTGTAGAGTGCCATAAAAACTAGTGTCCTCCAGGGATCGGGGTTGATCATGTTGATATGACATCATTTTAAATTGAACGGCTTTATTCCTAGCGGTTTACACTTTTATAACACTGAAATTGTATCAGCCTCACATAAAAGAAATTTTTAAAAGTTTGATGTAAAAGTTACAAACACGTTTCCAAAAGTAGAAAAAGTAGTAGTCAAATAAGGGGCATTTCCCTTATCACATTAAAAATATATATATATATACTAAACACCTAACTAAAAAGTTTAAAGATGATGACAAGATCATAAGGTTTAATCCCCACCCAAAAAGCACAACCAATGTGCAAGGGAACACATCAAACATTATGGATGTTTAAGATTCCTAGACCAGTTAAAGCTTTGCAAGAGAACAAAGACTCGAGGAACAGGTTTTTTTTTTCCTAGCCTATGTTTACAAGGTACTTTAACATGAAAAGTGACTGAATGGCCTTGGGAAACAAAACACGGTGTGCAGGTGTCCATTACCTTTACAGGTGCAGAACCTAGAGCACTAGATCTAATGTCTTGATAGTCCAGTGGTAATAATTAACTTATATTGCAACATCCTCATTACCATAGGAGTTTTAAAAATGGGTAAATTACTTGCAGCTTCCTACAACTTGAGCGCAAATTGCTATGAAAACCTAAAAAGGCAGCTCATGTCTGCAGAATTTAAGCAGCAATGTTCTACCAGTTGTAGTAGAATTACCCTTACCATCACCAAGAACATTCCACTCCAGTAAATAATTCCCCTATTACTATGAAACCTTACCATAGCGATTAAATACTAAACAAAGAACAACTATCCTTAAAAGTATTTTGATAACTGTATGTGCATAAAGGTATATTCAGACCTGCTTCTGAAAAATGTGGCTGTTAAGCGCTACTACTAAAGCCTACTTTAGCACAGCTAAAAAAAACTTCCATTTGCAAAAGCCTCTACAGGTTTTTTTAGGCCTTTACAAGTCTATGGAGATGTTTGGATAGCCAAACAACCCTAGGAAGCTACATGGAGCTTCTAAGCAATCGCTTGTAAAAGCCTAAAGCCTGTGTACCAAAAATAAGATAAATTGCATCTTTAGCTATACCTACAGACTTTCACCACATCTAGCACAGCATCAATAATAACGACCAAGAAAGTCAGCAATAAATTACCAACACAGTGTTAAAATAACACTAGAATGCATCCATCAACAAAAAAAAAACATGACTCAAGGACACTATATCAAAGCTATCTGCTCCCTTAGCAGGTTAACATAACAATGCCACTGGTTCATCTGGCACCTCAAACATGCTCCTTCCTTTCCCAAAACATGAAGTCCAGGCACATTAGGTTTTTTTTAACCGATTGAAGAATTAAAATCTAGTACACACTGAAGTCCACATAAAAATCTTTGCCACTGACAGGATAAAACAAAACTGTCACCGGAAGGGCAGAAGCATCTAATGTGATACAAGAAGGAAGTGCCCAATGGTGGAATAACTAGGTCTCCCTAGGGATGGACTATACATATATTTTGATTACAAAGTTTAGACTTGGTAATAGTTTAAAATCTAAATCTTTTGTATTTGAAAAGGGTTTCTGTAAACACTGGCAAAGAAAGGTTTTCTTTAAAGGACCCACAACATCATATGACTGCACACAAAAGTTCAGCACACCAAGGCTGAATCATGCATTGGGAAAGTGATAATAAATTAAATCTCTTGCTCAAGGAAGATACATACATATATATATATATATATATATATATATATACACCTATTTACATTTTGACTAACAACTTACAGATCAAAGTTACACTTTAAAGGGCATTTTAAAAGAGAAGAGGTGATGTACTTAGGGGTCTGAGACTTGTACTCAATTGTAGTAGTGCAGCCTCTGTTGGTTTCTCGTGCGTGTAATACTTCTGGGAGAGTTGGGTGACTATATATCACTATGTTTTGGTATCTTCCTTCAATCCCTATATGAGTGTTGTGTCCTGCGGGGGACATAACGGGTCGAAAGACAAAACCAGCAAGAGAGAATGCGGGGCTCTGTAGCACTAGAACAGCCAGTAGGTATGTGTCACATACTAAAGATGTAAGTGTTTCAATAAAATAGCTGCTATGTTGAAATTATTTGTATGCCCAAAATACACTTGTCTCTGACTCCATAAGATCATCTCACACACACAAAACAAGCAAAGAAAATGTTTGGACATCAGCTGTTCTATGTGTGTAGTAATGTAGGGGTCTACATCAGAGAAGAGAGTCAATATTAGTCTAACCAAGCAGGGCCATACCTTCCATGAATAAATACAGGATTCCAAAGCAGGACATTTGTAGTTCAACAATATAGCATGTTGTTGCCTTTATTTCTAACTGCTCTTACAAAAGTGACCCAAGGGTTTAAAAGATCACATGGGACAGCAAGGTAAACCCTGTCTATTAATAATAATAATAATAATAAAGGAATGAGTGCAAAGCAAAGACGAAGGCTCAGCAGGATGACTGTAGGGGGAGAGGATGCTGACAGTAATCACAAGACTATCCCTAGCACAAGTAACAAAGTGATTTACTCTTCTCTGTGAGGATCATTAACATCTCTCCCTCTCTTTAATCCAAGTATTTGCATAAAACGAGGGCGATGCCAATTCCAACATTATTTTTTTTAGAAATATGATAGGGAAGAAAAGCCAGCTTTCACACCTACAAATGTGTTTTCCCAACTCTGATATAGTATGAACACTGTGCAGAAACCATGAAGGAACTGTTCAGCAACTGTATTATTTTTTACTACGTTGGGAAATATGTGTACGCAGCAAATAAACCAGTGCTCATTATCACTTAGTAGATTACCCCAATGTGACCCAATTCTTGTAAGCTTCAACCAGTCACATTGTACATGTAATGATGCCCAGCCTGTCTGAGATGAAGGATGAGTGTACAGCTTTTGCTATGATACACCATGATTTATAGTTACACCTAATCTGTCATAGCCCTATGGAAGAATAAACACCCTTCACCCATTGTATATTACACTTCTTCATCTCTAAGATTGTAAACTGGTGTCCTCTTCTATCTGTGTCCTTGATATGACTTGTTATATATTCAGTCATCTGCAGCCCCTATTTATTGTATAGTGCTGTATAATACTGTGGTATATTTATAAATAAAACAATATTTTTTTATAAATCTAGACAGATACAATATTCCTATAAGAAGAATGACACAAACCAGCATGGACAGTTCTGATGGTGCATTGGAGGAGGAATCTATGTAAGTGTATATCCTTTGGATGATCTTGTATCTAAATACTTACTAGATACAATCTGCCCTGCCAGGTATACACTGTACAATGACATGATTCCTTGTATTGCTGTATTCTATATTAAACATAATAGAACCATTGAACACAAAGATTTTTACTTGACATGACCTCTAAAGACCTATATCATATTAGATCTCCAAACAAATAATAATCAGAAACACAAAGCTGATAATTCCAATAGGTAAATGACAAGACCAATGAAGTATGTATAACTTGAAAATGAATAATAAAGCAGCTGTGCCATCCTGATCTGCAGCCACATCCATCACAGGGTGACAGCAGGGTGCCCCCTTCGCTACCTATAACAATTCTGGCATTGCAGACCCCCGGTGCCCCTGTGCTGTGAATGATTGCAGCCACTGATAGCTGGGTGCCCCGGGGGGTGGGGGGCATGGAAGTCCCGGGCACTGCTCACCTGTCTGGGGGTCTTGGCTCTGGTGAAGTCCGGCGGTGCAGCGGAGCGTCCCCCCCAGTGCAGGGCACACAGAGCCCCGAGCAGCACAGCGCACAAGGCGCAGCCCAGGTACACGGCGCAGGCCAGCAGCAGCACGGTGAGGCTCAGCTCCGCTCCCGGGGCCCCTCCGGTCTGAGCCTGCTGCTGCCCCACAGGAACGACAGAAAGGAGCAGCAAGACGAACACAGCGGCCAGCATGAGACAGGAGGACGGGGATGGGGAGCTGCGGGCTGCTGGGCTCGCCTGCTTTCCGGGCGGTATTGGGCTCCATGAAACGTTTTTAGAGTCCTCGGTAAAGCTTTTTATCCCGGGGATAAGCTGACAGCACGGCGGAGGGATGCCCGGTGCTCCTCTCTTCCTGCAGCCGGCATGGTTCATCATCTCATTGTCCATCCCGGGATGAGGCTCGCTGTCTTCTGCCCCGCCGGTAGCGCCATGACCCCCATGTATATTCATAGCGCTGCACCATCCCCCGGCAAGCTCAGCCTGCTCATCTCCCCGGGGCTGCAGCGAGCTCCGGGCCGGCTTGGTGTCCGCTCACTCTGCTAGACTCCTCCCCTAATCCCGGGTCCGTTATGTCCCGCCCCCTCCCTGGCTGAGTGCGGGGACTGTGTGCGGCCAATGTGCGCCCCATGGCAACTCAGGGGCGCCCCTACTGGTGGTCTACTGCACAGCCATCCTATCTATCTATCTAATCTATCTATCTATCTATCTAATCTATCTATCTATCTAATCATATCTATCTATCTAATCATATCTATCTATCTAATCATATCTATCTAACCATCTATTTATCTACTTTTATTGGATTGCAAAACTCTTATTGTTTCATTTTCTTTTACAATATTTATTGATTTTCAATGTTCAGACTGGCACCAAGGTTGAGGTGGGATTACTGCTTCTTCATGCCAGTGAACTGCTGCCTTGGGAGATTCTACATGTAGCACAGTAGCTTCACTTCTGCTTGAAGTCAAATCTGCAGATTTTGCTTCTTTACCCTCCTGGGCGGAAACCCTGAGTGTGGCTTGGGGTAAAAAAAAAAAAAAACAGATGATAGTGGTAACTCCAAGCCACACTCAGGGTAGCTAAAAAATAATAAATAAAGACTTACTTGGCCCCACTAGAATCCTCCAGTATCCTGCCCGTCTGATCCCGTCCTCGGGCTGTGTCCTCTTCCTTCAATCTGTCCCCTAGCGAATGCACTGGCGTTCCCCGTGAGTTCCCAGTGCGTGTGGCAGTTGCTAGGAGCACGGCAGCAATTTCAAATTATTTTGTATTGTATTTAATACAAAATAACTGTATTGAATGCAATACAATGGATTTATATGTCTAAAAGTGGTACATTGTCTTTCTTGAAAATGTATTATTATTAGTATATTGTAATAGTATGAGTATAAAAAAATTTGAACCACAAAATCATGTCAAAGTAATCATGTCAAAGTCCAAATAATCATGTTATTATTAATTTGTTTTTTTTTTTTAATGTATTTTTTTATTACTTTACATGATTTTGTGTTTCAAACTTTATTAAATTCATGCTAATATACTGTAAAATACATTTTCATAAAAGAAAAATGTACCGCTTTTAGAAATGAACTGCCCAGTAGGTTAGGAACCCAGTGACCAAGTGGCTGGCAAGGTCTTCCCTTGATCCCAAGATAGATCTGATAAGGGTTCATCTTTGACTCTATCATTTTTTTTTTTTGCATAGCTGTGGGCCTCAGTTATTGGGGTCTAATTATAAAGCAGAGAATCTGACATTGTCAGGTTCACTGCTTTATAAACACATCACCAGAGTAAATCTATCAATGAGAACCCTTTTTTCAATGCGACCACTAAGGGGATTTCTCCTTACATCCACTTTCTTCGTAGTTGAAATGAGGAAATGAGGGGAAACCATCTGGAAGAGATAAAGGTAGCAAAGAGTAAAATACAGGTGTTACAGGTATACGGAGCAAGATAAGCGTCAGCAAGGATAGGTCCCCTGAAGAAGCCAAGAAGCGAAACGCGTTGTATGCGAGACGTTTATCGCGATGTGTCTAATGTATGATGTATGATCCACAATATAATTCACAATATATATTACTAATTTTCCAAAAAAATTATATTAAAAAAAATCCAATGATTATCAGTGCTGGAAAAGATTCATAAAACCATTTTACAAAACAATAAAGGTTGATGTAGATAATCCATCTAACAAATACCTATATATACGGTAGCTAAGTTATATATAAGTTTTCTAGCAAACTTTTTCAAAAAGTTTCCTCTGTTCCTCAGAAGTGCGTCAGAGCTGTCATTATAAGTGTTATCCGTAGCAACGTTTGTTATTTTAACAGAAAGTGTTTCCGGAATTTTGTTGTTAATTCTTCTCTATAGAGTTTTACATTCTGTCTCTTTGTTTTAATAGAGTTGTAGCATTCTCTCCATGGTTTTGTGAAGGTGTACCCCATAAATATGCTTGTATGGAAGACGTCAGGGTTAGGGTTTGAGAAAATGATTTCAATATTTACCATAATCTTCTCTTCCTGATAGTCTTCATAGTTGTATACAGTTCCCAGACAAGAGATTGGAGATCTAATTACCGGGTTGCCCAAGGCTAGATAGGAGTAGTAAATTATCAGGTCCTATGGGGTTAAAAGGCCTAAAGCAACCCATTGGTATGAAGACAAGCTAGGAATGGTACAGTACAAATAAGGGGAAAAAAATCTGCCTGTTTGCCTTTAAAGCAAACACATTTGTATTATAAAATTCACAGATTGAAAGGCAATTGGTTGCTTTAGGCAATAAAAACTTACTATGAACATGGCTTTCATAGGTTGGCCGCTGCTAGGCTAATGTATCAAAGGGGTTCTAACAAAAAATGTCCTTGTTGTTTATAAAAATCATCTACCTTCTATTTTTTTCAGTCTGTTTTTTCAACATGAAACACTCATTTGGTTTAATTGCATGCATGGTGAACAATTGAAGTTATCATAAATTTTATAGCTCTGCATTCCAGTAACTGCTGGTATATACTGTTAGGTCCATAAATATTTGAAGACAACATTTTTTTCTAATTTTGGTTCTGTACAATACCACAATTAGTTTTAAATGAAACAACTCAGATGCAGTTGAACTGCAGACTTGCAGCTTTATTTCAGTGGGTTAAACAAAAAGATTGCATAAAAATGTGAGGCACTAAAGCCTTTTTTAACACAATCACTTCATTTCAGGGGCTCAAAAAGTAATTGGACAAATTAAAAAGCTGAAAGTAAAATGTTCATTTCTAATACTTGATTGAAAACCCTTTGCTGGCAATGACAGGCTGTAGTCTTGAACTCATGGACATCACCAGATGCTGGGTTTACTCCTTTTTAATGCTCTGACAGGCTTTTACTGCAACGGCTTTCAGTTGATGTTTGTGGGCGTTTCTGTCCGAAGTTTAGTCTTCAACAAGAGAAATGCATGCTCAATTGGGTTCAGATCAGGTGACTGACTGAAGAATATTCCACTTCTTTGCTTTAATAAACTCCAGGGTTGCTTTGGCTTTATGTTTGGGTCATTGTCCATCTGTATTATGAAACGCCTCCCAATCAATGTGACTGCATTTAGCTGGATTTGAGCAGACAGTATGTCTCTGAACATCTCAGAATTCATTCAGCTGCTTCTGTCCTGTGTCACATCATGGATAAACACTAGTGTCCCAGTGCCACTGGCAGCCATGCACGCCCAAGCCATCACACTGCCTCCGCCATGTTTTACAGATGATGTGGTATGCTTTGGATCATGAGCTGTTCCATGCCTTCTCCATACTTTTTCTTGCCATCATTCTGGTAAAGGTTGATCTTGCTTTCATCTGTCCAAAGAATGTTTTTACAGAACTGTGCTGGCTTTTTTAGATGTTTTTTTTTTAGCAAAGTCCAATCTAGCCTTTTTATTCTTGAGGCTTATGTGTGGCTTGCACCTTGCAGTGCACCCTCTGTATTTACTTTCATGCAGTCTTCTCTTTATGGTAGACTTGGATATCGATATTCCTACTTCCTGGAGAGTGTTGTTCATTTGGTTGGCTGTTGTGAAGGAGTTTCTCTTCACCATGGAAATGATTCTGCGATCATCCACCACTGTTGTGTTCCATGGACGTCCAGGTCTTTTGGCGTTGCTGAGTTCACCAGTGCTATGTTTCTTTCTCATGATGTATCAAACTGTATATTTGCCATTCCCAATATTGTAGCAATTTCTCGGATGGGTTTTTTCTGTTTTTGCAGCTTAAGGATGGATGGCTTGTTTCACCTGTTTGGAGAGCTCCTTTAACCGCTCCCAAGTTGACCACCTAAAATCAACTCCAGGCCTTTTATCTGCTTAATTGATAATGATATAACGAAGTAATTGCCCACACCAGCCCATGAAATAGCCTTTGAGTCAATTGTCCGATTACTTTTGAGCCCCTGAAATGAAGTGATTTTGTAAAAACTAAAAGCTTTAGTTCCTCACATTTTAATGCAACCTTTTTGTTTAACCCACTGAATTAAAGCTGAATGTCTGCAGTTCAACTGCATCTGAGTTGTTTCATATAAAATTAATTGTGGTAATTTACAGAACCAAAATTAGAAAAAGTTGTCTCTAAATATTTTAGGACCTAACTGTAAATCAGCCACATATAAACTTGTGCTTTACTATTTAAATTGCACTTCCCTAGAAGAGGGAGATTTTTTAGCTGATATATCTAATTGCATTCTGTAATAATCGTATAAATTATTATAAACAGGAGACCACGGTTTCATATTTATCAATGCAGCTATACCAAACCTTTAACCTGCATGCCAAGAATCATGGTTAATAATTCAGTGAGGAATACATATCAGACACAATCTGTCCACTGCCAGGCACAAGGATCAAGTGGCTTGGTCAAAATTATCTAATACTGAATAAGTATGAAGCGGAAGTCAAAAAGCTGCGCTAGGAGGTGATACCACCAATGCTTATTATAGGGGAAGGCTGGTAAATAGTGATTTGGACAATGATAACTAATAGTTCCTCTGATAATGGCTGCATAGTATTTGTATTCAGACCCATATTCTCAATTAAGGATTAAATTGAACCCCCAGGATTTCCATAGGAGTTCCTCAATTTGTGGCTTACTTACCTCCCATTTGATAATGTCTGCATAGTCCTGGGACCAACACCATGTCTTTAGTTGTCTATAAATTGTTATTCTAGCACCCACTGTGTTGGAGAGAGGGGGAGGGGCATTATTTCCTCTGTCCACCAATTTAAAGGGCTTTTCTCTCTCTAACACCTAACAAATTGGTTCTAGCAAAAGTTCCTCAAGATGTGAAAATTATTTTAAGGGGTTCCTCAGGACTGTGTTAAATAGTTGCTTTATCTTATTGGAAATAGTCCTTTCATACATTAGGGTAGATATAACATTTCCTCTGGTGATCAGAGGTAGTAGTTAGGGATAAAATTTAGAGCCAATGCTACCACAGGTGTGAAGTAAATTCTGCAGGATAGACATTTGTGGTGCTAGCAAATATATGTGCAGATATAAACTAAGGTCAGCAGGTTTAGAAAGGCCTCTAACTGGGGTTTAGAATAACCCAAGACTCCCACTAAAAAATGATGGCACAGGGCAGCCATAGTGTGATTATATTGGAAGCTGCTGTGTGGAAAGCTGGCAAACTGCCTAGGGAAAGATAAGGGTCAGTTAGGAAACTGTAACTTAAAAAAAAATTTGGACCTTAGTTACATTTTACTATTGTGAATGATAACATACTTTTTAGTTTGTAAAGCAATGCAGCTTATGAATTATTATTATAATAATAAACAGTAGTTATATAGCACCAACATATTATGCAGCGCTGTAGCAATGTGTAACGAATGACAAATACAGACAGTGACACAGGAGGAGGAGAGGACCTTGCCCCGAAGGGCCTACAATCTAGGAGGTGGGGGAAGTATCACACAATATGAGGGTGGAAATAAAATAGTGGGTGAGTAGTGAGGGTTTTAGAGACAGATACATCCGCATAAAAGTCCTTATAACTGTATGTTGTATTTTTCCTCTTGGCTTCAGATTCATTTATTGAAAACATGGCTTTCAGGATATCAGAAAAGAAAGCCAATCCCCTATATAAAATCTATCTGCTGCTACATTCTAAGTAATTTCCAAACAACAAAAAGAAACTTTCACCTCTAAGGGGACTTTTAAGGTAGCCAACAAGTAGAATATAATAAAAACATATTTATTTTAGTCATATTTTAAAATAGCATGATACTAGTAAATATAAAAGCAAACCTCCAAATGTTCCCATTTATTGCACAATCATCATCCCAAAAGGGCAAAAACATAAACAAATATAGATATCTAGCATATACATATAACTATGATATGGGGGTGTACAACTAAAATGGGGTGTCAATCAGAGGTGAGTACGCTACACATATCCACCGCTACTTAAGTCTAGTAAAAGACGATTCAGGAAGGAGGAAGCTGCAATCATATAGGCATAAATCTCCAGGTAAATTTAGAAAAACTTGGTCAACCCGTGAGTGCTTTAGTATATACGGGTTTTGTTAAAAAAATTTTTTTACAAAAAATGATCAGTCCATTAAAGATGTCAAAATGGTGCCAATAGAAAGACGAACGTCATCGGTCCTCCAAGAGCAATGCGTGGTAATAGTAATGCACTATAGTGAGCTACAATGTGTGTGTCAGAGCTGCATTGTCTAAGTGCATTTGGGTGCCATTTAAACCAGTGGTCACCAACCTTTCGGACCTCATGGATCATAAATTCACGGAATCCAGACCGCGCATGTGGGGAGCCGTGTGGTAATCAAAGGGGAAGAAACTTCTCCCAGAGTGATGTCATGCTGCCAGAACCTGCCCACTCTTCCATAGCCGGCTCAGAACTGCTTGTTAAATTGTGGGGGGACAGTAGCGCAGGGCTGTGGAAGCAACAAAAGTTGTGTCTACAGCCCTGCACTACTGTCCCCCCAGTTAGCGATCGCTAATTTAAATCAGCGTTTTGGGGGGCACACCGGCCGGAGCTGCCAACCATGTCTCCCGTACAGATCGCAGGCTCAGGGAGGTGGGCAGGTTGTGTCTCTGGGTTGTGTTCTGGCATCATAACCTCACCATGGGGAATTTTCTTCCCCCTTTGAGTGACACCCATCTTCCCGCTCATGCGCTGTCCAGAGCCAGTAAATTTAGTGGTCCATGGGTCCAAAGGGGTTGCTGACCACTGTTTTAAATTACTATAATGCACCTCAGTGGAGAAATGCATTCTGGTTCACCTCTATGCTACCTTAGCATGTAGGTTGGTAGATGGGCACCCAGCTTTGTATTTTACTTCACATTCAGTTTTCTCTTCTAGCTTTTGTAATACATTTTGGTATTGAACCCAAGTCATACTCTACAATGGGGGACCCAAACAACAATATTTGTCTGCCTGAGACCACAAACTAGACATTCTATCCACATTGCCCACACTAAATATGGCGGCCAACAAAGAAGCCACGCCCCTAGTACCGGACGTTACGTCATATAGATACGGGGGCGGTGTGTTCTATGCTGAGTGCTGCTATGTTGTGAGAAAGCTGCAGAAAGAACGATTAGGGAAGAAGCTGTGACTGTGTCACTGGACCCGCCGTATTCCAGCCCCGTTATAAATTACTATCACCGCCGCCGCCTGCAGGTAGGACCAGGACGCGGAGCCCATCCCCGTACAGGTAAGGGATGGTATGGCCGCTGCTTCTGTGTTTTCTGCCCCTCATGCAATGTGTGTGACTAGAGGGTCTGCTAGAAGCTGAACATTTTATACTCTATATATAGGTGTCAGAGCCATCGTGTGACTGTGCCCCGCCCACACCATCGTCTCCATGGTGACCTGATGCCTTGCCGTGACAGCAGGAGAGGCCTCGGCACTAGCTTGTCCTTGTTTGCCAAACATTGCTAGAACCAGGGAAGTGTTCTAATGCTGGGGGGCCACAGACCCCGCTACCTGACAAAGGATCCAACACTTCCCATGTACAAAACTATCACTTAATATGGAATTTCCCTTCATATTTCTTGTATCATGATAAATATTCTATCATACCCATCATATGAGGCTCTGTACAGCCCTGGGATGATTCTCAGCTGATATGAATGGGGTGCTGCTCGCTGGTCCTCCACCATAGAAGAGAATGGGTGCTGTGTGTTTATTGCTGGAAATCATGGTGAAATCTAATTTCCAGCCATGAACATTGCACATGGCCATGCAGCACAAGATTTTACTCTGATATTAAAGATTTGCCATTGACGGCTATTGGTATAGTAAGGTTTTTTTCACATTGGGTAGGATAGGGCAGAACGTCTGTTTTTATTGCTGTATATTACCTCTTATATCCTAATGACACTTGTTCAATAATTAAACAGGACGTTGTCTCATTTTTCTCAGTGCTAATGATTTCTGCCCATTCAAAAGAGCACTCAAAGCCCATCTTTTAAACTTGCCTACCCGTCTTCTTCTGTCTCCTAAACCCTCACTACCCACTAATCCACATCCTCTCCTATTGTGTGATACTTCCCCACCTACTAGATTGTAAGCTCTTCGGGGCAGGGTCCTCTTCTTCTGTTTCCTTGTTTGTATCTGTCTGTCATTTGCAACCCCCTATTTATTGTACAGTGCTGCATAATATGTTGGTGCTATATAAATCCTGTTTATTATTAATAATAAAAATAATATGTTTTATTATGATCTGTAACCTGCAACGTTGTTTTTACTTCTGTCCTGGACACGCAATGATCAATAAAATGCAAACTGCAACTGAGCCAATCAGACTCCACATGCATACCCTTTGATTGACTCACTTTCAAGCTGATAACATTTGCATCAAGATTGCCTGTGATTTTTATAAAAGTCACACTTTCTTTATGGCATTGGTTATCTCTGCTGGTAATGGTCATATTTTTAACAATCTGCAACTCAAAATTCTATCAGTACCACACTCTGTTCAAAGCCTAAATGATTTTGAGTGATGTTTCACTTTATTAAACTTCATTTGTAAGCATTTTTATTTTGTCATCTGTAGGTGGGAAGATAATTTCATATCATGGATCGATATGCTAATCTTTCTGATGAAGGAGAAGTGGATCACTCCTTTTTCGATAGTGATGGTGATGATGAAAAAGGGAAAAAGTTTGTGGCTAATCCAAGCACTGGCAAGCATGCGTACAAACAAGATAAAAAGGATTCTGGGTCAGAGGAAGAAGATGTTGGAGAGCAAGGAACCAGCAATATGGAGAGTGATAAAAGTTCCTCAGAACCCAGGTCGTCTCCAGATCTATTAAGACCCAAAAGTGCTGCCAAGTCAGGCCGGGATTCTGCACAGAGCCTAAAAATTGAAGCAACCATCCCCACAGGAATCCCCCAGATCAGACGAGAGTTTGAAGATAATTATTACCCTGATGAAGAGGACAGTAGTGAGGAGGAAAGCCGGAGCTCAAGGCCCAGAACGGCAAAGCAAACAAATACTGGGAAAAAAAATGTGACAAAGTACAACCGGGATTTTCCTTCTTCTATTTCCAGCTCAGATACAGAGTTTTCTGATGCTCCTTCAGAAGATCACACATCTAAGTCTTATCAGTCTTTAAAAGACAAAATACCCTCATCTCTGCGTTCCCCTGAGCGCAAGGCATCTAGACCACCCATCAGAGATCTTAGAGACCTTGCCGATGAGTCTGAGGACACTGTCACTGATGTCACTCCCCTTTCTACCCCAGACATCAGCCCAATATCATCCTTTGACATAGCCGCCACCAGCGAAGCCTTGAGGAGTAAAGTTAAGAGACAAGAGAATGTGAGCCAGGAGATATTCGGTAATTCTTTCTGGTTTGATCAGCGTTGTGTGTCATAAACATAATAATCGAAAGGAGAGCCTTAAAAATTCTCTGGGGCTTTTGAGGCATAGTAAATAATAATAATTAAAAGCCACATTGAAAACAGTTTTAACAAACACTTGGGAGACATGTACAAGCATTCTCAAAATCTTGAGTCTAAACTTTAGAGCCAATTCTTTCACCTGTTGTTTAGTATGACAGACCGGGGGGACAGCAGCACTACCAGTCTCTACTAATGACTCCCAGCATTCATTAAACACCACTAATTAACCCAGCTAGACTCCGTTCTGACAACAAATGCATTTCCGAGAAGTGGTATTTATATTGGTGAATCTGATTATGTGGGCCTGATTTATTAAAGCTCTCCAAGGCTGCAGAGTATACACTTTCATCGATGTAGCTGGGTGATCTAGCAGACCTGGAATGGATCTCGTCCAGGATTGAAAACAATTGCTAACAAATACCAAATAACTTTGCTGCTTCACTGATGAAAGTATATTCTCTCCTGCCTTGGAGAACATTAAAAATAAGGCCCTTTGTAGCAATTTGTACCAAAAGTCCCCGAGTATTTTTAGTCTCTCCTTTTTTTCCTTTATGTATATTAAATAAGGTATATGGCACAGGTGAAATTCTGTTAGGGGGTTTGCATAGTTTATATCTTAAAACATAATAATTGTCTTGTGACCAACATAAAGTGTACTTACGCAATGCATACCATAGAAATAATAAGTCTGACTTGCATGCACTGCCAAATAGTAATCACTGGGCATTGTGCAGTATATAGCCTGGCTATGTGCAGTACTCCAAATTTTGTGAACATCCTAGGTGTTGGAATGTTGCCTTTTCCAAGTGCATGCCATCCTTTTTTTTTTTTTTTTTTTTTTTTTTTTTTTATTGTACCATCCATGTATGAGATGAAGAATATGAACTACAGAATGTGCCAAAGCATCTGTGTATAATAAGAACATTAGGTGCTGGGAGGCCATGGCTGTGTTGTAAGAAAAGACGAGGTGTGATGTCTGTCTTTAGAAGCCCTCTATCGTTTGAAAGTTAACTTTATCAAATAACCTTAGTTGGAGCATTGAAAATTTTCTATTTATTAAGTTGCACATTTTTCTCTTTTGTTAGTCACTCCATCAGGTGGTCTGATTATACAAAAATGTTGAAATTCTTGAACCATTCCTGATTCATTGTAATAGTTTCTGTTCTCCCTTCTTCTGGTGCTGTAAATAAAGTCCTCCCATTTTTTTGTAATTATGAGCAACCCTGCCCATGCACACATTCTAGCTCCCGTTTCTCTCTTTGAAAAGGTTACTATGGCAGTGCTGACATTAAAACACTACTTTTGGTGAATTTACTACTCCATACCATAAGGATTGCTTGCGTTGCCCTGGCATCTCACAGATCCCAGAAGTGCAAGGCATTTTGACGGTTTTAAGGATTTTAATGCCTCTGTAGCATCATAAGACTCTTTACTGGCGTATAATGTTAACCCGTTATGACAGATTTGTGTCATTACTCTTCTTCCTAAAACACTTGCCGTTCCCAGGCATTAAGTCTCATTCATTCACTTTCCTCAGAACAGATTGAAAATTAGAATGTCACAACCCTGCATAATTGTTCCAGATGGGTGCTTCAGAAAGTATTCAAACCATTGCATCAGAATTTTAGCCAGGTATCTAGTAAGAGTCTTAGAAGCAGCCTTCAAATTCTCTCAGTACAGGCTTCCTTCCATAGAAAATAAAGTTACACATGTTGGTAACATTTGCAGGTAAGGCAGTGATGTGATTTCCAGAAATAATCACCTGTATATCACCAACGTAAACTGCGTCAATAATGAAATGGCTTTTAAAGGAAACAGTCATGTATGCTTTTTTTTGTCACTTTTTCCTCTAATAAACTATTGGATATTGTCTTAAATATGTTTTGCCATCATATACCCTCATCTGTTCACAGAACCTGATTTTGAAAGCAAGTCAGATCCAAAGGCTTTCCAGGATGCAATGGACCTGAACCAGCTTCTCAAAGGTAATGGGTACTTGTAAAATTTGGTTATGTTTAGGTACAATTTTTATATAACTGACTGTGAAGTGTTAACATTTTATCCAACCCTCCTGTTTTAGTCATGTCCTAAGATCCATGTTTAGTTAAAGCATACCCTATACCTTATATGCATGGTCTGCTGTTTGTTTGCCCTCCCCCTACTTGCCAGACATCTTAAAATTAGATTAAAAAAAATCTGCTAGGGTAAAAACCAAGCCAGTATTTTCTCATTTCTTCTAATGTCTGCCCATTGTGCCTTGACCATAATATTGTCATCCATGTTTTTGGAAGATCTGTGCAAGATTGTGTACTCCAAATCTCTACAAAGTAGATGCTCCCAGGACTGTGCTGCAGTGTCTTCTCAGGAGATTTGGAGCATTTAACATTCTCCAGGATTTTGTTAGTGGATGATAATGTCACCCCTTACAACCTAAAAGCCAATGAAATAATTATTCCGCACAAATATATAAGCAAAACGGCAATGGTCCGTGTGCAAATCGGTTTATGGAGTACACCTTTGTTCTTTATATTCCACTCTTGGTGGATTCTCCAAACTCCCATGTGAGCTGGATCTTCATATGGTGCAGGACTTAGGGTAAGTGGGAGGCAATTAAAGAACATGCATCCTCTAATGGTATGCTTCAGTTTATATTGGATTTAAAGTAAGATTTTAGGAACACATTTGACACCCCATCCCCTTTCCTGTAGTTTTCAATACTTTGAGTAGACTTTTAAATCCGGGCAGAATAGGTGACATAAAAGCAGAAAAGGTACATTGTGTAGATATTTCTGAGTACTATTTGTTCATCAAATACAAGACAAACATTTTTAAGTAGATGAGCAATGCTTATTTGCTCACAAAGCATGCAATTTCCCCACATATAGGTACGTTTTAGGAAGTATTTTATGGAAAACACTGTTCTTACAATTAGGACATTCCTTTGTAGGGTTAAGGCAGGACACAGTAGCTCTTGGGGCCACTTAGAAATACTTAGAAAGATATGAGTAGGTCAATTTGATATTAGGTAAGCTTGGGTTAGCATTTGTTGTTGGGTAATATAGGTGTATTTTAATCTGTGTAAATTTCTCCAAATTAAAGAGTATGTTGTACAGCCTTAGTGCTTCAGAAGTCCTTGAATTAGGAGTGATGTTGCACCAGCATGAAAATCCCTAAAAAATTCCCAATGCATGAATTGTACACTTTGCAGGCTGAATAGAGTAATGAAAATGCCCAGGGTGTGTTTCTGAGCACTCTGGAGAACAAAATAGTCATTTAGTGGTTCCTTGTTCTGTTCTTTGTCTCCTGCCTTGCCATACTACTTTCTGTTTATGTTCCTTCTTTTGCATATTTCAATCATTTTATTTAATTAACCGTAAAGGGTGAGGGTAATGGGAGATGATTACAGTAGAATCAAATGTTTTGATACATTTATGTACCTCTGTCTCTGGTCACACCAAATTGCATGAATTTGTGAGATGTATTATGAGAATTAATCATTAATACAAATGATATTTTTTTGCCACAAAAACACTTCTCTACGCTTTATTTTTCTGTTGTATATCCCCAGGGTTGGCAATCAGGCTTAGCTTAGGGCCTATACATATTACACTTCCACCAGACAAATATTCTTGATTTTCAGCTTTGATATATTTGTCCATAAGTAACATTTCATAACAAATGTGCTCATACTAGAGAAACCAAGAAAACACTTTCTGCCTTGAACTTTTACCCATGTGACTACCGTTCACTCCTATGAAGTGGAGCACAGCTGGGTGCTGCATGGTTGTCATCCCACCTTCCCTCTTCATTGATTCATGAAGTTCATTCATCTGTTACTGGAAATGATCACAAAATGGTGTTTCGCACTTCTGATGTCCATACATAGCTTTACTGTATTTCCTTGACTAGTAAGGAAATATCTGTAAATCTAGACATTTTACAACAATTTATTCACCAATAGTTGTGACTGTTATTTATGTGTTCATCATACCAAATTACATTCCATGTGTTTTATGGGTTGTTAACGGAATGAAACATTGTTGGTGTGGCCTATCACATTCTTTCTTACTTTGTTGATTTCATGTTGCCCTAAAGGTGCGTACACACTTCCAATTTTTATCGTTCCAATCGAACGACGAACGATCGATTGGGCAAAAAATCGTTCGTAAAAAAGTAACCAACGACGCCGACGAACGAGGAAAGTCGCTGGAAACGAACGACCGGACCGACGGATCGGATGACGATCGTTGAACATCGTTCGTGTGTACGGTCGTTCGTTGATCGTCCATGGGCTGAGCATGCGTGATGAACGAACGTCCGTTCACTTTCCTGTCGTGCACATAGTTCCTCTATCGCCGCTCAAACGATCGTATCTATTGTGTGTACAATATCTACGAACTATCGTGTCGTTAACTCTCTGTGCAGGATCGGTGCTATACGATCGGTCGTATATATCGTGCATGAACGTTCGTCGTTCGTTTTCCAACGATAATAATTGGAAGTGTGTACGTAGCTTAACAGGGTGTAACACTGGATTTTTATGTTTGCAAGTCAGTAGTGATAACATAGTCATTGGATCACTGAACTTCCAACACCCAGTTAACAGCTTAGTCATGTAATCTTCTTTCTAGAACTAATACAATGAAGGTTAAAGGTGAAATCCTTCTTATGCGGCAGCAATGACATTCCACAGAGACCTGTAATAACCTTTGTTACATTATGTACTTACCTCTTTGTTGCTAGGAATCCTCAAATTCTGTACAGTTAAATCACTTTATTAAACCCATATCTAAATTTTTTTTTTTATTTTTGTTGTTTGACTGAAGCTTTTACATTATTAGAATTAAAGTATTGATTTTTTATTGATCTGTAAGATATTTTCTGGTTGCCACCTCTACGCTATACAAACTTTTCCTGTTTATTGTCTGTCATCTTGTGGACAAAACACACCAACCTGCATCAGGATCATCTTTGGAGCTTTTATCATCGGGCTTTGAACTTTTGTAGTCTGTATCAGATTGATGCCATTTCATTTAGAATCCATTGACAGATACATTTGACCTGCCTCAAGCAAATTTAGCATTCCTATAGAGTTGTATGAGTATACAAAACCTTGCTTAAAGCTAACAGAAGTCAGTCAACACCACGCCTTAAAATTTTGAGTGCATTAATGTATATTATGGCATGTATGATTTTGTCAGGTGCTTCTCCAGTACAGCATACAATTGTGTATAGATGAGGTAAAACCACTTTGTATCATTTGGGGTGATTTATTTGATGTTTTACCCTTTGAAGAGGCCTTGTTATAACATCTGCCTCGGTGGCTACACTTACTACTACTTATTATTATTACTACACAGTATTTATATAGCGCCATCATATTACGCAGTGCTGTACAAAGTCTATGGTCATGTCATTAACTGTCCCTCAAAGGAGCTCACAATCTAATGTCCCCACTATAGTCATATGTCATTATTACAGTCTAAGGTCAATTTAGGGGGAAGACAATTAACCTCAATGCTGCCTCAATTAACCTAACTCCATGTTTTTGGGATCTGGGAGGAAACCCACGCAGACACGGGGAGAACCTGCAAACTCCATGCAGATAGTGTCCTGGCTGGGATTCGAACCTAGGACCTAGTGCTGCAAAGGCCAGAGTGCTAACCTCTGAGCCACCGTGCTGCCCAACTACTATTGTTCAGGACACAGGCTACTACTTTTATAGCATTTTATCCCTACCATTAGGGCAGGTTCACACCTTCCTTTGGATCCAGTGATCCCACGCTGCTTCCAGCGGCTGACAACTTGGTCATTTGCTTAATCTCTTGCACTGCAGCCACTGGGTCTTTAAGAACCAGCTTTGTCGGCAGTGCTCACTGCTGTCCCTATTCATTCCCTGTGGATATGCCACAGGGAGCTGAGTTGCTGCCTGTAAGCAGGCAGCAACACAACTAAGCAGTCGGATGTATATATTATGATGTATGTTTATTTCTAATATTGTTATTTTATGATGCGTGAAATCCATAAATTAAATTTAATGAATGTTCCAATGTGCTTTAATGATTGAAGAGCTCATTAACACTTCTAAGCTTTTATTTAGCTGAGAATACAACAGATGAGTATCCTCACAGCTGGATACTGCTATTATTATGGACTGTATTGTCGGAAATGTATTCTGTACTGGGTTGAACAGTGACAGCCTTAGGAGGGAGGGTAAAAGAGAGCTCCCTCACATCATTTTTAAAGTATGGAAAAAACAAGTTGTTAAAGGGTATATGTTTTTCATTTTTAAATAGTTTAGAGAAAGTCCTCTTTAGGCTAATCAAATATTGCACTTTATTTATTCTCTATACCAAGGAGTAGGGGAAATTTTATTGACTGTTTCCCCAAGAACAGAAGATTGAGGAATCCACGGCTCCCCACACCTCATTAATTATTTTACAGCCATTGTGGTAGCTGTGACAGCAGCAGCACCGGCATGCAGTGTTCTCCCCAACACATTTTAGCAGGGTGCACCTCCCGGCTGTTTATGGATGAAAAGTTGGGTCACAATGCACAGACTCCTACAGCTTCCTCCTGCCAGGCCGAAAAGATTTCTAGGAGGAACACTGGGCATGTAAACAAAGTGATGACTTCTAAGGATTTTTAAAACACCACCTATTGACAAAATCAAGCATAATTTGTCACTGCTTCATAGGCAAACACTTTTAGACATGTTGATATCTATTAAAGTGTAATCCAACTCGAACAACCTACCAGGAGATTATAGCCATATGATGCAAGTGTGCACAGCATTATTATGTATTCTGCCAGTCTCTGCAGCTAAAAGGGACTCCTCTAGAACTGCACTGTCTGGGCTCTGGTCGGTCTCTGGCTCGTTCATCTTTACCGGGTCGAGTTTTCAGCCATCTACATTGGCCAGGTTGGGATGTTGTAACTCCATCACATGCGTACAGGATTTACTTGTTTCTGGCATGGAATTTGGCCAAGCCTGTACACCAAGCTGCACGTATGCTGCTCAGTTTACTTTTTCGGGAAAAGGCAAAGATAGGCTGGTTGGATTGGCATTGGTTTAACTGTGAAAGAGTTAATCTGCATCATACACTTATGATAGCTATTGTCTAAAGAAACAGTGGGAATAATCCTTTAATGATGTGTGCTAAATATAAACAGTAGGCAAGTCAATGTCTAGGCAGCTGCAGAGACAGTGTGACAATCCAAATTGTTTGGATAGATGTCTTGTACATTACACTGTGTGTTTATAGAATATATATTAACTATCTGGTATGAAAACCAACTAATCACATCATATTTATTTTCAGGGAAAAAAGTTAGCTGGGGGGTCTGCTTATTAAATGGTAGGTATATTTTGGAATAAGTAAAGGTTTTTGTTTTTCTTTTGAACATAAATACCCTTTTATTTATTTATTTGCTACTGATTCGCTTATACACATATTTTGCACACCATGTTGCGGTTTTTGATTTTTATCTGGTACGTAGTCACTTCATTAAATACTTCTTCTCTAGCGCCTCAGTGAAGTTCTTAGGGTTAAAAAAAGGTGTTGGCTTATAAATAGGATACATCTATCTGCAGAAAAGATTTGGTATCCTGATTTCTAGTGCAGCTTTATTGCTGGCACTTCATAATCTTTGTGAAAGCAACTTTTTTCTCTACTCCATCTTCGTGATATTAGAGCTGCCTAATTTATGCTTGATTATGACGAATTAGTGCTGCACAATCATTATTTGGTAATTGTATTATCACGGGCATATGAAGCCCAGAATAGAAACCTGCTATTGGCTCTTAGGATCAGAGCATACACATTTGATTGAAATTAGTTGTGTGTGGTTTTTATTTTTTTTATTTTGTATGTGTAATATTTATGAAAAGCTTATTTCCCCTGATAAAATGTTTTCATCCATGTCAGGTTTGACCCATGGATGTGTTTTCAGTGACAGGAGCAATTAGAGTAGTAGAAGTGAGTGACCATTGATGCTCAGAACATTGCTTGTAATTCCCTGACCATATTGAACTCCTAGGGGGAGATAACTAATATTACTGCGGATAACAGCTCTCCATCAGGGTAGGCACACTTTCCCAATCCCATTAGTTTATTATAGAAGAAAGGGTTAGCATAGCTCGCTATATGCACTTTTTGTCATACCGGTAGTAATTCTCACTTCTCAAAGACAAGGCAGATATCTCCCCTGCCATCACCTAGATATATCTGCTATGTGTTATCTGCTGCCCACACATACAGTTATTTATAAGTTACACCGAGAAACAAGGTCTCAAGCACAGTGTGTGTATATACTCCAAGGGAGTTGTAGCATTGCTAAATGTTTCAGTTGGGAGAGTTTTACAATTTCCATCATACATTCCTTTCTGTGATGATAAAACATAAGGCAGAGTCTGTCTCTGTTTGTTATTTGCAACCCCTAGGTATTATACAGCGCTGCATAGTATGTTGGTGCTATATAAACACTGTTTTAATCAAATTGCCACAGAACTACCTAAGCTGTAACTTTTAGCTGTATCAGAATAAACCATATTTTTAGATACAGGCAACCTAGAAACTAATGGCTTGTTCTGATGGTGGGAAGTGCAGTTATCAAGAGGCTCCCAGCGGATGGCACCTTATTGTTCACCCAGTCAATTAACATTATACAGCAGGCAGTAGAGCATGAACCCATTCATTCCCTATAGCAGTAATCACACCACAACCTTATCGCCTGTCTGACCTTATTGTGCTCCTATTTGTATACAGATATTCCTAAAAATGTGTATATGAGGGGAGGTGAATGGGTTTGGAAAGTGATGACCTTGCATGAACAGGGACACCCAGAATTTTTCATTACTTACTAAACTTGTATGGCATGTGCACAACTGACTAATAAAGTCTGGCTACCAGGTAGGATGTGGCCCCAGGAATGGAGGCTTTATCCCACTCAACTCTGCAAACCCTTGAAACTTCACGAGCCAAAATAAATCTTAAAGGTTTTTCTCCATAATGGATAAATTCTGGAGCCCCTAGGTGACACGTCTATACATCATCCAATACCCTGCCAGCTATATCTAAAACTCCAGATACTTCCAGGTAATTTTTTCTTTCTCTCTTTAAAGAGCTTTATTTATAGTTTAGTTTACCTACCCTGTATATCTAAAAGTATTTTAGTCTTGAATATGACACTTATTTATCAACTGGTAAGTAACATTTGTGTCGGGGCCTGTTTTTTCCCATGACGTGCATTACATTTTTAGAAAAGTCACACATGTTGTAGCACACAGTGCCACATACATTAAGTATGTTAATTTGAAAGGGCAGCCCAATACATTATAAAATGCTGGGGAAAGGTACATTTGTGTACCATTTAGGAATAAAGGACATGGTTTTCATAATATTGTGTTTCCAGCCATCCAATCTCAGATGTGTTTATAATGATAAACAATTTCTTGTGCTCATTACATTTTCTGACAATGCCTGCCTTTTCTGTGCATTGTTGTTTTTTTTTTTTGATGTTTGTTTCTGATGCTTGCACGCTCGGTTTCTTATTTCCTTAGTATAAAACAAGTGAGTCATATATGTAATTATTCCAGTGGAACCATTTGCTTGTTGTCATAGACACACTGACATTCTGATGCCCATATGAGGAGATCTACGTAGGCAGCTATCCGTTGGCAGACCATCCAGGCGATGACAATACATCAGCTCTATAGCTACTGGTTGCCTTTTTATTCAGATGTCTTGGTATGATTACATTTTGCTTGGCTGTGTAAAAAAAAAAACAAAAAAAAAAAAAACTGAAGCACAAGCTTTGAACTGCTCTATGGCCCTGATTTATTAACGCTCTCCAAGGCTGGAGAGAATACACTTTCATCAGTGAAGCTGGGTGATCCAACAAACTTGGAATTGATTTCCTAAACGTCATTAGCTTTTTGTTAGCAAATGTCAATCCTGGACCTGATCCATTCCAGGTTTGCTGGATTACCCAGCTTTACTGATTGAAAGTGTATCTTCTCCAGCCTTGGAGCGCTTTAATAAATCCGGGCTTATAGGTCTGCTCAGTGACTCCTATCTAGATCATGCAGTAGTAAGAAATGGCTTTTACAACGCCATATTTACCTACAGTTCATCCAATGACACGTTTCATTTGTGATTTTTGAATTACTGACTTTTTCCTCAGAACATTGTTAGGAATAATGATTGAAGTTGTAGGTACTTAAAATTAATAAATATTTTTTTGCATTTGTAAAATATCCTGATCATTGGCCCAATTCTTTCTTCTGTTTGCTTGATGAGTCAGAATGACTGTGTATGCTATGTACATGAATCACAGCATATGCCAGAGGTTAAATGTTACTTCTAAGGACCAGTAGATACATAGGTCTCAATCTACAGCTTAATACTAGAGAAAGACATTTTATGAAATGATGCTGTTTACCTTGTATGCTCTACTTTGTCTTCATTGTTTAGTGTTGTTTTTTGATACCCCTTAACACAACTTCTTTAGATTGATTGAACATAAATTGGGCACTGGATTTACACCCTGGTAATGGCCAGGAAGTGAGTGTCTCCCATGGGTCATTAGCAGCCACTTTGTAGAGAGAGGGCGGATTTCACCAATGGAGAAACTTCATTCCATATTTCTTCTGGCCCTTTTCCTCATCCTTGGCTCATTGTAATCGGTGTGAGGAGAGAGCTGCAGCCAATCTCCATTATTACCAAAAAGTCCGTATTCAGAACATCCAGCAATAGGCCGTGTTTTAGGGAACAGAGACCTGTGTAGTATATAGCTGTTAAAAGTTTCCTCTTCTTTAAATTGTTGTGACAGAATCATTTTAAATCTACTTATAAGAAGAGGAATAAATTTAATTAAAATGAATTGAATATTTTCTGGTTTTGTTCATATGGGCATTGATTTCTGTGACTATTGTATTTGTGTTTGTTTTTCATGCAGCATTTATGAACCTTGATAAGAAGGAGACGAAGAGTTTATCAGTGGATCAACCACCAATCGGGCACAAGAAGAATTTCTCTTTCAGCAATGAGGAGGTCAGACACATAGACCGAGAGAACCAACGCTTGCTAAAAGAGCTGTCCCGGCACGCTTCTAAAACTAAAACCAAGAGTTTGACCCCTAAGAAACCAAATAGCACCCCACCCCGCCTCTACCACAGCGCCCTGAACAGACAGAGAGAGCAGCAACGCATTGAAAGGGAAAATCTGGTAAGAACACAAAGTTGGTGTCTATCTAAATGGTTCATACAAGTGTATAAACTGCCTTCCTCCTCTTATCAGCAAGCATGCCTTTGATTTTTAGAATACTAGTTACTTAGTTATCACTGAAATCCTATATATTTGAACTGTAAAAGAATACTGATAGTAACTTTCAACTTTTCTGAATTTCATAATCCACATATACCAGTTGTTCTAGGTCAACCATTATAACTATTTCTTATTGTTGTTATTATTATTATTATTATTTTTAACATTAATAATAATAAACAGGATTTATATAGTGCAAACATATTACGCAGCGCTGTACATTAAATAGGGGTTGCAAATGACAGACCGATACAGACACTGACACATGAGGAGGAGAGGACCCTGCCCAGAAGAGCTTACAATCTAGGAGTACTGAAGCTAGGGGAAAACATAACAGCCAAGTAACTTGGATTTTCTAGTGGCAGTCAACGTAATAAAGGGAAATTAATGTTGTTGGTAAGTGGTGGGCTTTGCTGTAATCGACGAATATGGCACTCACGTGCCGTACAGTTATGACCGGTTAAGGATCCTGTCTGCATCCTGTTAAGCCGGGCCCATGATTCTCTTTAGTCATTGGGCAGCCACTGATGATGTAACTTGTTTGCTGGAGTTACATTGTCCTTGGCATATCCTTCAATGGTGCTAGGGATAGAGCCAGGGTCTATGCTTCATGGTGCATGTGCAGTGTAGGCAAAAAAATCAAATTGAAAAATTTGGCAAAAAAAGACTTTACATGTCCATACAGTTTGACTTTTTTTGTGTGTGTGTTTTTTTTGTTTTTGTTTTTTTTTGGTAGAGCTATGATTTAGGCAGGTTGTGTGTTCAGTATAAAGGAAAGGGCATGATATTGACATGAATATTACAGGAAGAACTCTATCATACTGTACAATTTCCAATAGTGAACAGCAGAGGGCAGCAGTGTAACACACTAGCAGTTGTCAAAGTCTCTTTATATTGCCTGGTCTTACAGTATGAGGACTGGTTTGTCTGCCTAATTCTATCTTTGCATTTCTGTGGGATGCAGAATATTTCACTTTTCACAAAACATCATCAAATCCTACTGTAGAGCATGGTGTATGGCATTTATAAACCATTTTTGTTCCATATCTATCATTAGAAATGCATTTCATTCTTTCTTTCATTCATTCTTTTTTATTATGGTAAATTGCAGAAACTAATTTTGAGTTTACTAGGCAAACACAGTTTGATTTTGACATTATTTTGGCCTAATGACAAACATGGCTTAATTCTGATAATATTTCTTTGAGTCCCTGCTGTAGTTTAGCTGTATAGGGGATAAGTGGAGTCTCAGTTTGGATGAAATATAGTTATATATGCTATGTCTACATTATATATAAGAATGTCAGGCCATTCTTTATGGGAACCATTCTAAATCTATACAAATGTACATTTTATGCTGATAATTTTGTGGGTTACAGCTGAAAGGTTATTCAGGGTATTGTACTGAAAGGACAGGCACGTGAAAACAGGCAGCGTTCTGTGAAAGTGACATTTTGAGAAGGACATCAGTCATATAAATAAGCTGGAACAGGTGTAACAGTCAGCTGCTTGCTGCTCCAGCTGTCAAAGGCCTCAAGCTTAGTGATGTAACAAGTGCGTGTGAGTTGCATTCACCGCTATATGACCCAGATGAACAGGCTGCAAGACTTATTCATTGTTACACTGCAAACCTCTTCATTTGTAAGAGTAATAATTGGCGGTCCATCAGAAAAGCAGCCTAAAGATCCAATAACTATCGTTTCATGTCTATTAGTTTTATATTTTAGAATTAATTTTAATTTATTTTTGATATGATTCTTGTACTTGGTGATAATGTAAATTACAGTCCTCTTCTCTGATCCATTTCATCGAACCTAGGGTTCTGCTAAGTGATGTCCCTAAAAATCAGGAAATCATTTTTTTCACAATGAATTGCTCCACCATGAATTGGAATCAGTAAAACATTTTAGTTTATCAGTCCTAATCCTCACTGTGTTCCTTTCTACTCTGATTATTATTGAGGGTTTAATAGCTATATTCCTGGAGTATGTCAGAGCGCAAATACTTACATTAAGAGGAATTTACAAGCCTTATGGCCCACTTCAAGTTGACCTGAGCAGATGAGATAAGAATTTAATTTGGTATTAACAGCCCACAGTTCCATGAAGCTGATTTCTGTGTACATTATCAAAGTATTATTTTTTTCGGGGAATTGACTATATGATGGTTTCAACTTAATTTTTTTTTTTTTTTTTTTGGAATTTGGGCATTAGCACCAATGCCAAAAGTTAGCTTTCATATATATGAGAGGAGATGTTTCATACAGAGATAAGACTTAAAGGTGGACACTTTGAGTTATTTTAATTTCACTCCCTATTTTATCTCATGAAAACTTTCTTCTAAAATGTTTACGACTCAAACAATACAAAAAAGTATCATTTGGGTGAAAAATTATTTTCCACATTTTTAACGCATTCTTAACACATAAATCATTACCGAACTGCTCCTTTTCTTCCTTGCTACATTTGGCTTCTGTTGAATCTCCCTGTTAGCACCAGGCTAAAGTTAATGTTAGTTTTTGGAGTAATGATCCGTGCGGTACTCTTTGAGGATGATTTCAATTGATTTTTAACAAAAGCCCCCCAAAATAACTTTTCTCAGTACTATACTGGAACTAGCAGTAGTAGAGCACCAATGCATGCAGACCAGGCACATTTGTCATTTCAGTCTAATGTATTTTTCTTTTTGCAGACATATCAAAGCTGCCGGGGCTTTCCCTTGCAAATTTTAGTTGCTGGACTTTTATATGATGACTTTTCCAGGGTGAATCATGTTAGAGCAAGATCAGGTTTTAGTGGGAAACTTGTTTCACAAAATTTTATTTTTTAAGGTGGTTAGTGCATTGTCAGATTTGGATAAAGTGATAAAAGAAGAAGAAAACTGTCTTTAAAAGACAGTATTTCATATTAATATTATTATTATTATTATTTCACAGTATTTATATAGCACTGACATATTACACAGCGCTTTCCAAAGTCACTGTCCCTCAAAGGAGCTCACAATCAAATGTCCCTACTATAGTCTTATGCCTTTACCATTGTCTAAGGGCAATTTTGAGAGAAGCCAATTATCCTAACTGCATGTTTTTGGATTGTATGAGGAAACCCACACAAACATGGGGAGAACCTGCAAACTCCATGCAGATAGACCCTGGCTAAGACTCAAACCTGGGAGCTAACCACTGAGCCACCATGCTGCCCCTATGCCATTTAAAGAATATTTGTCTGCTCCATTGGTAATGAGTCACTTATTACTGTAAAAAGCTCCATCTGATAAATTGATATGAAATCTTACATCCTCATTATCCATGTATACAAAGGAAGATGTAACATGCAGATATATGTAACAGGCTGGACATTTTTGTCACATCTTTTACCAGCTGGGGACGTCCAGCCAGCTCTCTGATCAAGAATAGCCCTACATGGAAAAAAGTAATTGGTGTCATAGCTATATGTTATGTAATGAAAAGGTTTTTACAGTTGTGCTGTGATATTTTGGTAGTAATTGGTGCTTAGCGACACAGGGAAGTTTTCTGAAGGAATGTACAAAATCAAATCCTCACATCTCTCTCAAAACTCTCCTAGTACTTGTATATCTAAATAAAGCATTGTAACCTAACCACAACTACAGGTTTTTTTAAAAGTGCATACAAAAATACATTTTTCACCATCTTTTTTTTTTTTTTTATATACCCAAGCGCAGTGCCATATCCCAGTTCATATTGAAATCGGAAAACCAGGAAAAGTTAGGCTATGTACGCACGTGCAATAATTGTCATTGGAAAGGATCTTTCACAATCCTTTCCAACGACAAACAACGGCAGGATGCATGAAGAGCACTGTACATACATTACCGTTCTGCTCAATGGAGAGGAGAGGGGCCAGAATAGCGGAATGTTCCCCTTCACTTCCATTAAGATCGTTCCTCATCAATCGTCTGTGGATCCGCCAGGATGGTGGTTCAGACGATGAACACTGTACAAACGCAAGATTCTCGTCTGATATGGGCCCTGAGCTGATTATCATATGAGAACCATTGCACGTGTGTAGCTAGCCTTATGATTACACTACACTAGGGAAACGAAGAAAAACACTAGTAGACATTCTTCACAAGGCTTTTCCTTTTAACAAGAGTCTGGATATGGTTACGCTTTTTGCAGGACCTTTAGTGAGCCTTAAAGGCAACCAAACTTCCATAGTTGCCAGCCTAACCTAAACCATCCTGTCTCTCTATCCTCACTATATACTTTTTTTTTTTTTTTTTTTAATAACAGTAAACCACATGTTCTCTTTAATAGACGTACGAACAAAAGTGATTTTTTCCCCTGTGGTAACTTATTTCATGCTGTTATGTGTCTTTTTCTCATCAGGTATTTTCAGCAGATAAAAACACATGTATATTTCTGTTTTTTTTCCAAGCCTAAGTGTACTAAGCAAATAAATGTCAATTGTTTTACAGGCCTTGTTAAAGAGACTAGAATCCGTAAAGCCAACTGTTGGTATGACACGCTCTGAACAACTTATGGACTATCAACGCCAAGCAGGATATTTGAGCTCAACGGCCACCTCACCAAGGCCCGGAAAAGCTTCTGTAAGTCGGATGAGCAACGCTTCGTCATCAGGTAAGGGCTTGCACTATAGAATTGTTGACAGTGTCCTTATGTAGTGGTTTCTGGTATACCAACTGTCCTTTTATGAGGGGTTATTTATATTAATAAGGAGAAAAGCAAAAACCATAGGCGGATGATTTCTCTGCAGCCAACCAGGTTATAGGTTTTATGCGAGGATACTAAGGATTAGGTACTCTGCAGTTGCACAGCCACTGATGTTCAATTACCCGATTCCTGCAATGTGAGGTCATAAAGGCCATGTCATTTGAGATGACTTTACCATGGCTGTGTGTGGGCTCCTTTTCATCACACATTGTTCACACATTCTAGGATTTATTTTATTACCTCTCATACAAATTGCTGGCTGGTAAGTTTTGTCTAGCTTTTCTTTTGTACATATTTGTGTGTGTGTGTATATATATATGTTTATTTTGTTGTATACATAATTATATTAGCTGGAAGTTCCTGCTCTTACTTTTAGAGCTGACTAGTTTTTAAAGTGTACCTATGTAAATGAAGGAATCTGCCAGGTTCTGTTTGTTCCAAGAATAGCACAACTTTTAATGACAAACTATTTCCTCTCCAGTTAAATCCTTCTGGCATTTCATCCCGCCTACAAAAATTGGTTTTATCTTCAAATTCACCCAGCTTTTACTTGTCTCTCACGGTCTATATCAGGGGTGTCAAACTAAAATCACATAAAAGGCCTTGAATCTAAAACACAGGCTAAGTCACGGGCTGAACTTTTTATTCAGATAAGCACTGATTTATTAAAGTTCTCCAAGGCTGGAGAGAATACACTTTCATCAGTGAAGCTGGGTGATCGAGCAAACCTGGAATGGATCTTGTCCAGGATTGAAAACATTTGCTAACAAATAGCTTGTCTTTTAGAAAATCCATTGCTGGTTTGCTGAATTATCCAGCTTCACGGATGAAAGTGTATTCACTCCAGCCTTGGAGATTTTTAATAAATCAGGGCCAAAGTGTTAGAGGAAGGATCTTTACTTCCACTCACCATCACCATAGCACACACCATCCTTGTAAATAGGAACTTGCTTGCCTTTGTGAAGCATGAACACATATTTGCTTTCCCATCTTTCATTAAATTGTCTCTCTTCTGCATCAACTTTCTCATGTTGAACATTTTGGGAGTGTAATATTTTCCTATCTTGTTTAATGTCCTAAAGTTATTTGTTATATATATTTTTTATCTTCATTGTAGGTGGTCTCTCAAGGGTGTCAAGTGCCAGCAGTCGAACTGGTCGCATGGCCAGTAATGGAGCTTTACTTCGCCCCTCCAAATCCTGCAATGCACGAGCAGCATGGATGTGAAGAAATGTACGAGCCAGCGTTTCCACAAATCCCCAACATTTTTCTGTGGTTCTCTTAAATCAGTGTAAATTTAAAGTGACTTTGACACAGAAAAACAAAACAAAACAGAAGGCACCCTAAATATGGAAGAGTTATGTTTATTTGCCAAGGGATCTTTACAATCCAATGCACCTCTGGCTGTGCTGGATGGCTGCAGTTTCAGCAGCTGGTCACTACAAAACTCTATCCTTGAAAAGCTGTAGTGACCAAAAGGTGGAACTATGGCATTCACTGAAGGATGCTAGAGGTGTGTTGGATGATAGAGATTCAATGGGTAGTGTAACACAGTGGTTGCCAACCTTCTTGGATCCGTCGACCACTAAAAACACTGCCTCCTGACTGCGCATGTGCGGAAAGCCGGGTGTCAAATCAAAGGGGGAGAAACCTCCCCCATAGTGATGTCATCATTGCATAACCCAGCCCACCCATCACAGATCTGAGCCTGTGATTGGAGAGTGGCCGGGTTGTGTCCAGGGACACATCCCGCCCACTTCCCTGTGCCTGGGATTTGTACGGAGACGTGTTCTGTGGCTGGTGTGTCCCCCTAGCGGGGACCCTCTCCAGACCCCACTCGGAGGTGCACCGGCTAGAGCCGTGGACCACCACCTGTTGGCAACCACTGGTGTTACAGAGCAAAGATCAGATTTGCCACCCTCCATACCAAACAATATAACTCTTTTTTGCAAAATTACTTTTTACATTTTCGTCTTTTTCTAGTGACAGACTTGCTTTTAAATTCTAACTCCAGCTTTTTTTTTTGTTTGAATTCTATAAACAAGAATTAAATATTTGTCATTTTTTTATATTTCGGTTGGTGACCCTGTTGGGTAGACTGTCTCTCATTTCCGGACCCTATGACTTCCATATAAAGAAAAAATTATTTGTGCAACCCCTTTCACTAGACAAGAAGGCAATGAAAATATTGTGAAAAGTTTAAACTTTCCCATATCCATTTCAAATCACATTGGGCCTGTTTTAACCCCTCTGGCGTTTTGATTTTCTTGGTATTTTTATGCAAAAAGCTTTACATTGTTCTGCATGGAAATTTATTTAACGTTGTGTATATATAATTCTTAGGCCTATAATTCTTAGGCATAACTCACCGAAATATGTACAATATTTCATAAATTTCATAATGAACATTAAAAAAAAATTAAATAAAAAAGTCTGTTAAAATGAGATTGCAAAAAAATACTGCAAACTGTAATATAATGTACAGTAGCATATATATATATATATATTATATTATATATATATATATATAGATAGATAAGGTTTCTTTGTATTGGACTCAATACAGCTATTTTGTATTGAATCTAATGCAAAATTATTTAAATTTCCCTACGCCCCTCCCACACAAACCGATGCATGTTTTGGCGTCACTGGGAAACCCTGGAGAACGGAGGGAAAAGATCCAGACGAGGACACCGCCCGAGGACCTGCAGGGATGAGCAGGACACCGATAGAACAAGGTGTTCTTTTTAACCCCAAGAGGGTTAATAAAGCTCTCCAAGTCTGGAGAGGAGGATACACTTTCATCAGTGAAGCTGAATGATCCAACAAACCTGGAATGGATTTCTGGATCACCCAGCTGAGATGAAAATGTATTCTCTCCAGCTTTGGACACCTTTAATAAATCAGACCCAATGTGACCTGGCAGGAAGTGAGGAGAAATCTCTCCAATTAGGGATACTGACAGTAATGAAAAAATGACAGAAGCTTTAACCCTTTCCTGCTTCAACCAAAAGCAAATCAAACATTTTGGCTAGAGATTAACATTCCTTGCTGCTATAGTGACACTCTTAAGAAGTATGTGATGTGATTTAAGGCTTATTTATTTTGTATTTGACATACCTAAATATATTTTGATTTTGAAAAAAGTTGTCAATCCAAAATGCACTTATTTATTACAGATATCTGTATGTTACATGTATTACAGATCATTCCTTTTTTGTGTGTGAAAAAGACGATTGCCAAACTACAGTATTTATTTCCCTTGATAATGTAAAAAAATTGATGATATGATAATTCAGTTTGTAAATGTGTTTTTGTTTTATATTGTTATCTTTATTCTTACAGATGATTTGATATCTCTTGTTAAAGTGAACTTATTCAAATAACAGTGTGTACAGCTGTATTATTTCTTAAAAATTTAAATCAATTTTAAACCCATGAGCAAAAAATATTGCAACTTCGCCAGTCCTTGGATTTGGTAGTCTCCTTTTTTTCTGTAACATAGTGGAATATGTTCTGCATTCCTTGAAGAGAGATGGGAACAATAAAACTAAGAACAAGGAAACAAGGGGACCCATAAACCTAAAAAAAAAAATAAGGAAGTCTATTCAGATAACGGCATTTAGAACAGGACTGAGAGAGGAACCTTGGTGTCATTGAATAAAATGATAATAAGCGGCAATGCATATAATAAATGCATTACAAATAGTCCAGTTAAGCGAAGAACTGAGGAGAATCTTTGAAAATTTTCCAGGAGGTCTTGTGTTGAAAAATTGTAGCTGTCAATTATCTTCATTAGCCACCTGCTGCACTATTGAATAAAATAAAGTTCCTAAACCATTCTCTGAATTAAGGGGGATGACTAGAGCGCCAGTGTCCCCGTAAAACTGGTAAATAGTATATAAGGATACTTCCCTTTGCCTAGGCCTCAGACCCTGGAACCATAAACAGAAGAGTCCTTGTTGGGGTGTTGAGAGATTGAAATAATTGCAAAAGGGGAAAATTGACTGTCATTAATTTGGGGGGAAATGCATGCAGGATAACTATATGAATAATACTGAGTGGGAGGCATGTTGCGATTGTAAGTTATGCTGACTGTATTTTTGCTTTAACGTTACAGAGCATTTTAAATAATACATATTGGGCGCATTGGCTCATGTTAGGTGAGGTGCGGTTTAAACAAACAAAAAAAAATATACAGGAGAGACTTAAAATGCTTTCCCATCTTATTTTGCAATGATGGCAATCAAAGACATTTTAAAGAGATCTTATCATTCATGGAGCATATTAGAAATCCACAGGTCAGGTTAATCTCCTCCTTTAAAGGAAATATGGAACCTGTCATTAACGCCTCATTCTGAAAATGCTAGTTGCCTGATTGTCATGCAGAACCAGTACAGTTGGTTCCTTCTGGCCTACAACCAATGCTAAACACAGCCATATGGATAAGGTCCGCTATGTCAGAGCCTACATATTACTCACTCTGTCCTAGAAGGGATTTACAATATCTTTATTTTGGCTCATTCAGGTTAATAGTAATCAAAAATGTGCCAAGGACAGTAAGCAGGTTACTTCAAAAATTGCTTTTTTTGTGCAAATTATGAACCACTTATCTGCTGCTTTTATTCTAATTAGGACTTCTTCCTGTTGCACAGCCGCTGCATGACTGGTAAGTATTTTTGGCACACAGTTGAAGAGGATGCAAATTACATGCAGGATACAGTTACATTTTATGGGAATGTGAACCAGAGTGAAACTCCTAAACTTACAATAGGAAACCTGATGAGCATTTCCAACCTATGCATTTTTGCTTTTTGATTATTATTGCAGTATTTCGGCACTCTTCTAATTTATAGACAAAGTCACCAAAGCAACTGCATCAGACTTTGTATAGAAATTTTTACATTACTATTACACACAGCCCGATTAGGATGTGATCTCTATCTATAGGGATATAAAGTGCAAGCTAAAAGTGGATGTTTTTGTTTAGAAGGAGGGTGTAAAATAAGCAATGGACCTTGTATTACTGTCCAACTGGACCACTCTGAAACACTTTAAAAACCTCTTTGTGGTATTGTATGTTGCACTTTTATAGGTGAGAAAATATATTTTGCAGTAATAAAATATTCATTTTGATATGCTACAGTACTAAATAGGCAAATGTGATTTATAAAAAATGTGCTGCGATTCTGACAAAATTTTGAAAATGCTAGGTGTTGGGGTGACATGTTGAACTGATTCAGTACTTTTTGGAGGCACAGACTGTAAATGGGTAAGCAGTGTTAATGAACCAGAATAGATTAAAGCCAAGAACAGCCAGCCAGGTCGGAAATGGCAGCCCACAGATTTTCAGTACAGGTTTCCATTTCCAGCTTTAGATTAACCTGTTCCCTGGAACTAATCTTGAAAATTTGGAATGTTTGGCTCTCCATTCACCCTTATGAGATGTTATGTTATCTTGTTACAGAATATCTTACTATCTGTATGTCTGTACACTGGAGCTGGTCAAAAAGCTCAAGGCCAATTCACACTGGTATTCTATAATAATGTGCTTGAAAATGCATGTTTTAGCATGTAACCATTTTTAGTAGCACCCCAATGCACTATTAGAGTGGTGAGCAATACATCACAATGAACATGGCTTGTATGTACATGGCTACATGAAAAAAAGGCTTTTTTGTGTTTAAGGTACACTGCCAACCCAAAAAAGATATGCAGAGAAGCAGCACACCTTTATGTATTTATTACCTCAATGCTTAGTTTGAATGTGCTTTTAAGGAGGCACTACGAGTATTTGCATTTGTCTTTTAAAGCTTTTAAGTGCCATGATAAAAGTATAGGAGCAAATATTTTCCGGGGAAAAAATTAAAGGTCCCAGTAGTGACCTTAATGGGAGTAGTACTTTCAGGTGAATAGTTGATGTGTTTAGAAAGATTTTGAATATCGATAATCCCATCATGGAGAATATGTAGGTGCCTGTTAAGCTTCAAACAAATAGAAATTTTTCCATAGGCAATCTATTTATCTCCATGCAGATCTGGCAGATGGTCACACTCATGCCTAGAATGTAACCCAATCTTCATTGGGTAAGAATTAGGACTAATAGGTGGAGGTATTACCCCTAAAGAAGAGAGATTTGCAAAAAAAAAACCTAAGCTTCTCTAACCACAACATCTAATTCAGATAAATGTTCAGTCCACATGTCCTATGTTAAAGGCAGCAAGATATTTGTTAAGGATACAAATGAGTTTATTGTGATTATTATTCCAGTTGGGTTTAGTTAGAGCCCCGCTAGACAGAGGGTCATTGACTTCCATGACTTGGCAATAGTGATACAAGCTGCTAGCAACATATATTGAATCAAGCGAGAACTATGTTTGGGTGATAGTATTTCTATCTTGCTGATTAAAGAACCAACTGAGTAAAGGCTTACATAGGAGATCAAGTCAAAAACCCTTTCCTAAAACTGTTGAGCTGAAAAGCAAGACCAAAATCTTGCCAACATCTATGTGTTCTATCACATAACACACCATCCCCCCCACCCCCGGAACCAAAGAAGAAAGTATTGCCTGATGTAATTCAGTTTTGTCAGTGAAGTCATAATAGAGACTTTTTGAAGATTTTATACCAGTTTGTAACCCTTCTTGATCTACATTTCCAGGCAGTCATGTGGGATAGAACATTATATTTTATAGATATTTGTCCTTTGGAATTCACAATTGACCAACACAAGCTTTCCAATGGAATGGAACAAAACGGTGGCTTTCCCAGAAGCAATTTCGACCTTTGCCTAAAACCAAAACGTTTTGTATGGACGTTCGTAATTACTGAGAAGAGTTTCTAACTTCAGAATGAAATGTGAGCTCACAAGATCTCCAATGGGTAAAAAAGCTTTGTTAATCCACTATTAAAACAGTTTGGGATGCAAGCCTTATTGAATGTCAGGGTTCCCCCACAAAAGACCTATAAGGAGATGGACTAAGCATATCTTGTCTTGTCACTAATTCAGTCCCCATTTGAAAAATAATAGGACAATGTAGGGCACAAAACAAGGAAGTGTCTGCTTTGGAGAGGTAGAGTAGAATTGGCCATAGTCAATGGAGGTTATGGAACATTAACATTCCCGAATGACTGATCTAAAAATATTGGTCTGTGGAGGGCTTTCTATCTATGAACTCTGCCAGTTTTATTTTTAGTTTGTGTGACATTTTAAATCTAGGTAATGTTTTCCAGGCATAGTCTTATAATACCCTTTTCTGCCTATTCTAATTGAAAAGGAACAAAAAGATGTATGTAAAATATACCTCAAGCCCAAAGATGTTTTCCATTTTCTACAGAGAAGGGAATATTAAAATTCAGGTGTTTTGCTAACTGGATTGATTTATATTTACAGTCTGACCTGGATCACAACAGAAAGCCAAAGGAGAGTGTCCTCACTGATGATAGTGGTCACAAGGACAAACAGAGTGACCAGACCCAGGCATATATTAACACCTAATAGAGGAACTGACCCATTACCATTTTATCCAAAAGTAGAAAAGTTTTACATAAGAAAGTGGAAAAAAAAGCAGTTATATGCATGAGATAGTGAAAATGTGGGAACTAATATTTACTACATAATAATGTTTGCACTCTGATGGAAAAACAGCATGACAAGAAGTAATTGTTAGTTTCAAAGAGTACAGAAAAGCAATTATATTTATTGTATACCTCTCTCCATTAGCAACCAGTGCTCTCCTCTTCCCTCCAATGCTCCAGGTTGGGGGTGATCCCTCAGGGTCTTTACTTGCAATACAGAACTGCAGATCTTTTATTGTACAAAACAGAGAAGCTTCTGCAGGGGATAATCATGCAGCTGGGGGATGCCTGCAGGATCAAAAAATGCAGTACCCAAATTTGAGTTTAGCTTTAAATTAAATCTATGAGAAATACAGGAGCTGCCAGTGTAGTTCTCTGAACATGCTAATGCCATGGCTGCAATGCTGACTTCTTTGTGAAAAAGTGGGATCAGCATGGCACAAAAGTTTGTTGCCTAAGCTCAGGTAAGAGTAATCAGAAGCAGAGAGATGTGTTCAAGAGACAAAAATGTTATAGCTGCAGGAGTTTGTCATTTTGGAAGGTTTTTCTCAGGGCTAGTGGCTCAAAATATGGAAAAAAAAGAAAAATGTCATCTTGACCAACTTGTTTTTTTAATTTTCTTTTTTTAAAGTAGATTTAGCAGTGGCAGCCTATGTGTTTCTCTTGTAATAGGATTCTTTTATGATATGAAATAAATGTTTTCAAATTCAAGGTTATTAGGCTGGATAGGATAGATTGAAATTTGGCAAAGTTCACTTCCATCCACACATCTGCAAATTAGGGACAGGACTAACTGCTGGTCTTCACATAGTTTAGTCTAAAATATGTTTTCCTGCTATTGTCCATGTACAACGATCATATATAAATCCTCTTAAATCCTTCTTCTTTCTCTGGCATACCCAGCCTTATTTATTTTGAGGAGCTCTGATGGAGAGGGTAAATTACCTTTGGAATACATCTGCAATCTATTTTCCTTTCAGTACAATAAAGCTTTCGTGTGATCCTGTTTACATTACCATATCAGACTTTTTGGTCTCTATATAGGTTTGTGTCAGCACCATAAGTTTAAGATCCTTTCGGCCTCTGAGACTATTCATTGTTTAACATGCATGCATTTGACCTGCAGCTAACGTTCTTATGAGCTAGTTTAGGTTGACTTTGCATTCCTATAGACTTGAAGAATATACCTGATTCTATTAAACAAAAGCCTTTGAACACAAAAGGATCTTTGGTGGTGAACATCACATTTTAAAACACAGCACAAATGTTTTGGCGTCTTAAAAAGGAGTTCATCGATTTTGATGTTTTGAATCAGCTATTAACCAACTTCTACTACTCACAAGTTTCATAGGAAAGAAGTGAACTCCTGGGTTAGATTGAACACCTCATACTAACTCGTATATATACTCTATTACCCAAATGCAGTATAAAATACAAATACACAGCCGTAAATGAGTCTCCTACAACTGTGAATGTTCTTGTGAAAGTAAAAGAAAAAAAATGAAGCTTTGTTTTTTGTGATTTGTTTATTGATATCCAACCTTATGTAAACAGGGAAGGATTACTATTATATTAGGAGGTAATTGCTATAATAGACTTTGTTAGACATACACATATTTTATTTCCTGTATTTATAAAGTACATAGCTACATTTCTATACACCTGTCGCACAGGTTTCAATGGATACACTTACCAACATGCTAAATCAAATGCAAATGGCATCATGTACCATTTTATATATGATGTCTGATAACCTTCTATATTCTTCCCTAACACAGCATTTCTGAGTTAAATGTAACTCATTGTACTATGTGTTGTTTCTGTGTCTTTTCTGGGATTGCCATATGTCACAGGCTGAGAACGTGGTAATATAAATATCTTTGCTTGATGCATATCCCCCCATTTGTCTTCAATTTCCCTAGGAAACAGCTTTTTATCCCTGAAACCTTATGCTTCATCACAAAGTATTTAGAAATGGTTAAATAAAGATTTTTTTTTTTATTTATGCATATTTCTTGATTTCATCATACAGTACGAGTACAAATGCACCACCCATGCCTCTCAATACATTGGACCAGGCACCCTTAAAGAAGGCTTTAGATCCTTCATCTTTAGCAATCTTCTTCCAGCAGTCAATTGTTCCCTTGTACATGATATCAGCTGTAGGACAAAGACATCAAAGCATATTAAGTAAAGTGGGAAAGTAAGGGAAAGTAATTGAGAAATGTTAGAATATCACACAAATCAGGACTCAGTTATGAAGTAGAGACCACATACACACATCTTAGCAAGGTGTCATGTCATAGGTATGCCTACAAAGAGTCTTTTAATTATATCTGATAACAGTATTTTTTAATTGGGCAGAAAACTGTGACGTTGTGGCAAAGAGAACCTTGGTTACAGGCAAAAGAAGAGTGTACACCAGTGGGATTGTCCTCCACAGATCCATAAAGTAATAGCGACTGATTACATCAGGCCAACTGAATGAGAGAGGATTTTGGATCACTTTGTGCACACATTAGCACATGCCTATGGTTGTGGGGGAATGCAATGTGGTTCTTGGACGTGACAAGTCTGTTCTTGCTGTACAGTTGCTTTTTGTCCTCCAAAGGAGGAACCGCAACTGCAAGCGCAACTTGTGCAAATGTATTGACATGCAGTGCAATTTAAAGCTCCTGTGCACATAGCAGTAGTTTTCTATGTGCTTGGGAACAGCTAATAGTGCAGCTTTCCACTGAAAGTGTGAAAGGGGCCTAAACGATACAAAGCACTTTATAACAGGCACAATGACTTTGAAACTACTAGAGAGAAACAACCCTTGTGAAGGAAACTTCTGCAAGGCATCTGCCGTTTTTAATGATGACCTCCCTGCCAGTTTTTAGGGTTTAGGGAAAGGGAATTTTGATCTTTTGGGTAAATATGGTTTAGAAGGTGTTTAGGTTAAGGTCTGAGGTTTGGGGTGAAGTTTATGGGAAGTGTCACACACCATTATGCCAATATTACCTCAAATATCGCATAGGACACATAAAACTTTAAGCGATCAGTTTATAAAATAGTAAATCTGACATTCACTGAAACACTCTTACTGGTCCATGTATTTTCAAAGCAGTACATGATTCTCTAACAGTTTGTTTCAGTGAATGTCAGAATTATTGTTTTATAAATAGATCCCTATGAGTTTTATAGGTAAAGTTTAATTCCAAGAATTAAGTTTATGGTTACATAAGATCGATGTATAAGTATAAAGGTCAGTTTAAATGCTAAAATGAATTGCTGAGGGGAGGTGTGTTAACAGTTAGTTTATGTGGGTTAGCTAAAGGGAAGGGTTAAATATGAGTTGGTTTATCTGGTTCTAAATTCTGTATCACTGCTGTTGAGATTATGTCTGTAAAGTTGACCATTATCATGGGGTGTGAAAGTGATAAAAAAAAATCCAACAGCAGGAGCTGAAAGGAAATGCCTTTTGGGGGCACAAATGATAAAAGCATAGCAAAATAGCTGTATGATAACTGCATACATGCAGTGATATTTTCATAATAACAAAGGAGATTTCAACCTATGCTGTTTAGCAGATTTTAGCAGATTTACCATGCCGCAATTCGACACAGAAAACACATTCACTGACAACTTACCTCCTTTCCTGCCAGACTGCATCATCATACGACGTCTGACAGTGTCGAAGGGATAAGAAACCAAACCAGCTACAGCAGTGACAGACTGAGCAATCATCCAGCTCACGAAAATGTGCACATTCTTGGGATCTGGCAGCATACCTTTTTAAAAGAAAAAGAAAAACTAACTCAGTATAGTCATACTACAGTATAGTGTCACCCACAGGGCAGCACAAGATCGAAAAGTTTCATCTTACCCTTAGCAGTATCGTAGACACCAAAGTAAGCTGCTCTGTAGATGATAATACCCTGGACAGACACATTGAATCCCTGGTAGAGACCTTTTAAACCATCTGACCTAAAAATCTTGACTATGCAATCTCCAAGGCCCTTGAATTCTCTCTGGGCTGGACCTTTGCCCACATCAGCAGCCAGACGGGTTCTGGCAAAATCCAGTGGGTACACAAAACACAGGGAGGTAGCACCAGCTGCTCCACCAGATGCCAGGTTACCAACGAAGAACCTCCAGAACTGAGTGTGCTTGTCTACACCCCCCAAAAAGATCTGCTTGTACTTGTCCTTGAAGGCAAAGTTGAGAGCTTGTGTTGGGAAATAACGGATGACATTAGCAAGATTGCCTCTCCAGAAGGAAATGAACCCTTGTTCCTTGGGGATACGGACAACGCAGTCAATGATACCCTTGTATTGTTTATCAACTGAAATCTGCTTGCTGGCGTGCTGAACCTAAAACAAGAAGATTAGGAATGTTAGTGAAATATCCTAGGTACTGAATCATACTATTTACAGAATAAATATATTGTATGAGTAGAGCCCAAACGTATATCATATATTAGTCAGGATATGTTCATTTATTTAAACTGATTTATTGCACTATTTTGTAGATCACTTGGCTTTCCTTTTAAAAGGAAAACTACACTAAGGAAGTATGCGTGCAACATTGCCGACTTTCTTCTGAACATGCTAGTTGCCTGGTTGTCTCTGGAGACAATGTTTTGTATTACAGTAACTTAACCATCACAAGCATGTTGGCAATGATGTTAGAACTTCTGAATTGCATTCTTGATGCAGGTAAGTGAATTGGAAAGTGTTTAAGTCACGAAAGCAAGAAAACAGTATTTTCAAAAAGAATAGCCAACAATGGCACCCTTCACAAATCTTTTACTGAAGATTTGCTCCATTAGAAATTTGTAGGAAACATGAAAAAAAATATGTAGGCTGTCATTATTGACCTGTACTAGGCAAGTTGCCTGGATATTACACTATACTTTGTTTTAAGTGCTGTTTTGTATCACTTACTGAAAACAACTGCAATGGAATTACTTTTTCTATTACTGTATACTTGTTTTAGGGCAATCACTTTAAATGAATAAATCCAACCCTACCAGACAACTAGGAGACCAGCAATGTCAAACAATAAAGTGTTTTTTTTTATACCAGGTGTACATTAAACAGGACATTTGTTAATGAATAATATCAGATAAGTATTTACAGTATAAGTCATGTATATATTATGGTTATGACTGATAAAAATGACTTAACAATGTTCATACTCTCATCATGCAGGAGTAAGAATGTGGTTACCTGTTAACTGATATGTGTGTACTTGGTGTATGAACTTTTTAGAGAATAAGTAAAATGTTCAAATACACAATTCCAAAAACATTCTGTCTATTTGCTATTTTACAGAATGTGAATCCTAGGAAACTGAGAAAGAGAAAAGCTGAACAATGTTATCTACCAAAAGCATACTACAAGATAACCTTGGCTTGTCTTTTGCAGAATGGGTAAGATGTACTACAGACATCCACACTAGAATCTCACTGGGAAAACAACTGAGTTCTTACCCATTCTGGTAAACTGGTAAGTAGCATTGGAAAATTGCCATATATATCAATGAGCAGCTTAATTGCAGATGTAAAGCTACGTACACACTTCCAATTATTATCGTTGGAAAACGAACGACGAACGATCGTATAGCACCGATCCTGCACATAGAGATAACGACACGATCGTTCGTAGATATTGTACACACAATAGATACGATCGTTTGAGCGATAGAGGAACTATGTGCACGACAGGAAAGTGAACGAACGTTCGGTCATTACGCATGCTCAGACCATGGACGATCAACAAACGACCGTACACACGAACGATGTTCAACGATCGTCGTCCAATCCGATCTGCCGGTCCGGTCGTTCGTTTCCAACGAGTTTCCTCGTTCGTCGGCGTCGTTGGTTACTTTTTTACGAACGATTTTTTGCCCAATCGATCGTTAGTCGTTCGATTGGAACGATAAAAATTGGGAGTGTGTACGCACCTTAACTGTTTCAAGATCTGACAGAAAATTAGAAAAGTACTCTGTGATACCTTTGATCACTGTCTAATCTTGCCAATTACATTCTGATGAGGTAACCAAATGATAAGCCAACCAATTGATCTTAAATTAGGAATTCTTCACCTGGCATAGCCCTTTCTGAATATTGCTACTCCAAGATAGCTACCCATTGGAAAGAGACAAGTAACCCAATCTGGTCATTCTGGCCAGGTCAGATTACTGTTTGTTTTTGCACTCTCCACAGACACTGCTAACTGTAAGAAGAGGTGCCCCTGTACAAGTGAAGCCACATAGGCTAAACATAAATGCTTGGCTAAGTTTCAAGGCCATTCCAATAAACCCCAGTGTTGGGAATAAAGTGTATTGGAACTTGATGAATGTGTATCCAATATTTGACAACTCTTTTGATAATTTATTCAGGACAAGTTTTTTGAAAAGGAAGACACATACATATGCTCCTAGTTAAAAACAGAAGCAAGATTTTAAGTGGGTTACCTAACATGAAGTTACAGCATATTGTACTGAAGCTCATACCTGTAGAGCAGCTGAGCAATAGGTCCAGGCTAAGGAGGTATTGGTATGATTTACAGCCCAGAACTAAAACTCTCAGCTGTCATTCATAAAAGTGACATCTGATGTATTACATAGAACATTGCAGCCATATTGGTTTACTGAACATGAACAATTTGGGGGACTCAAAAAAAGAAAAAAGAACAAGGTATAAATAGATTCCAGCATTTTTTTTGTAGTTTTGAAGTTTTTATAGGTCTGTGGGCTATAAAAATGAATCCACTCCCAAATAGTATATCACTTGACAATTTCTTCCAGAGATTATTTTGATAAGCATTGTTTTCTTGAGTTTAAGGCTGATCCTGACATGAAGGTCCTTTGAACACTTTGTGTTAAAGTGTAACAAATCCCCGTCCCTGTCTCCCAGTTTTGTTCATGTGTTGTCTCCCTGTCATGAGTGAAGAAATGCCATGCAGCCATTGTTGGAGCAAATGTAGATAGGAAGTGGGTGCAAGAGATCAGCGGTGCTAGGAAGTAATAAAGGACAAAAAAGTAATAAAGGAACAAATATTTATTGAATGTTTGTTGCTTTTAAACTACAAGAATTTATTTTATGGGGAAGGCAGCAGGAGCTGCTGGGACATACATAGATTCTTTCAGGAACATCAAATGTTCTTAGCTGGACAGATCAAAATTCAAAAGGCATTAGGGGGCAAGCATTGAATATTACAGGCATAGTAGAAATCCGGAGTCAGTCTGCAACTAAAATATTACTTTACTTGGCACAGCTTTTTAAATTAGAAGTGGATTTGCTCAAGAGAAAGCTGTTATGATACAAATGTCTTCTTCTGTTTCTCTTCTTGGCATCCATTCTATGGCATTACACAGAATAGGCAGGAAGCTTTAAACATAGGAGTGAAACAGACCGTATTATTTACATACCAGGTACATAGCCTTAGAAACTATTATTGTTGCTGAATTAACATGACAGCCAGGAAACCAACATTCTCAGAAAGAGGAGTCACCCTCTCAGTCCCCTTTCCCTGGTGATAAGACTGAGACATTGTAACTTTATCACAGATTTAAGCAGCAGATATTTTTAAGACAGTCAAGAACTGTACTGTGATCTCTATGAAAAGTAGTAAATACCTATACAAGCTACACCACTGAAAAGTTGGTTCATCCATAGAAAACTAGTTTACTATACCTTCTGAATTATATTATTACAGCCAGGAGGTCATTCATTGTGCAAAATAATCATTTGCTAAGAACTATAAATGGTACGGAAGTCTATACTATAGTAAAGTACAAATACTATTGATAATTGGAAAACAAGGACCAGAGCTAAATGTTTGGGATAAAACTCCTGTTACCTTCAATAAATTTCAACTGGTAGTCCCACAGGTACATTTATGGGTAAATTATTCTGACCAATTGCTTTAAAAATTAAACAGGTGCATAATGCTATATCATATAAATAAATATTTCCAATACAGGAATCTTTTGCTTATATAAGATATCCTGATATGTAGAACAATGTTTCCCATCCTAAGAAATGAAAATTGATAGCTGAGATTGATCATTGAATGAACCAATGATTGCAAAAATGTGCTTGTATGTGTGCGTGAGAAAGGAGTCATTTGGGCAGTACGAATGGTTAATGTGCTGCTTTTTTAAAATTGCATGATACCATGTGGGAAAATGTTCTGATGATCATGATGCCTATTATCTTACATTTGCCTTATTGCTATTGCATTCAAGGTAAATCTGTATGTACCCCTGGAAACATCGGTAAGAGATAATTTCCGAGCATGAGAATACTAATTATGATGATGCTTATATATATATATATATATATATATATATATATATATATATATATATATATATACATGCCATTTATATTTTTCTATAGATCTTCTGTCTATAAAAGTGCATTAGTTTTGTCTATAATTGTCAATTGAGTTTATCCTTTTTTCAAAAAAATATTCATAATTTTAATAAACCAGCCCTACGTCTTCTGTATAGTATGATGCTGTGCATATATATGTGTATATGAATGGCACCGCAGCCTAACCATGCATACATCTTAGTGTGTTGTACAAGGTTGTAAGAGATGTAATGGGCACATAAAATTTTTGTTTCCAATACTTAAAACAAACACTTAGTAAAAAAAAGCCTAGAAAGTAAAATGCATTTCTGTGCTATGTACGTTATTCCAGTGTAAGGAATACATTTCCTCATCTCCACCTCTCCTTATTTTATTCATATTAGAAGTTGAAGTTTTTATGCATTTAAATGTAAAATCCAAATAAAAGGTATGCTGATATAAATCAAATGCATGCTAAACTAAGGTTAAAGAACTTTGATTTGTATACCCTGCATTCCAGATACTGGTAAAAGTCTGCTGTGAATTTGCAGACATGGGTGATCATTAGTTATATGTCTAGAAGATTGACTTGGCATGTGTTCTAGGGCAGCCATGTGACTGCTCAGTGCTAAAAACAGTCAATGGGCAGAGCAGGGCACACTTTCCATATTTAGTCACCAGCAGCTGCTGTTCTATGTCACCAAGCTCCCACCCCAAAGACTCACATTCTGTCACTGCCCATCTTGGCTCACATGTTTTACTATTTAAACTTGGCTAATTCTAAAAACTATAAAATGTGTTCATCATTTGACCTTTTCATCTGCATGTCCAATATTCACCCCTCCATCCATACCATCACATCAGTGGGTACCAAATCTAAAATACAGTGATGTTGTAACACAGCCCATGCAGATCAATGCAGCAAACATTTACATTACAGAATCCATATACAAACACAAGGACAATGTCACTGAAATCCCTAGTTCTGTTAATTCATACAGTGATGTATTGATGTGTACAGTGATGTAATACAGAAAATGTGTTGTGGAGATGCATTTGGTGAATCAAGTGATGAGCTTACCTGCAGCAGCAGTTTCACTCTTTCAATGGGAGCAACAGCAGTTTTGGAAATAGCTGCAGCAACACCACCAGCTAAAAAGTCCTTGAGAAAGCTAATAGCTTGGTCGCCCATCTTGGAAGTGGATATGATAAAGCACCTGCTTCTTTACTATGAATTGTGTCTTTCCCCACACAGTTCCCTATCTGCTGTGCCAGCCAAAATAGGACGACTGGCAAACTGAGCCCTCTATATAAAGACACCAGATCCCCCTGGGGGTGGTCTCCCTAACATTGCTTTCCATTGGCTGCTGTGCCCAGATCAGAGGGCATAGGGGGCAAAGGCAGCCATATTGCCCAATGGAGACCTCCATGCAATTGATGCTGGTAGGGACATTTAAAGGGCATTATAAAGTTATCTGGTCCTGAGTGAAGCACATTATGTCACAGCATGTACCTAAAATATTAATAGCAAGGGAAGAATGTAGACAGAGGATAGAAACAGAAAGCAGCCTAAATGCCATTCTTAGTACAAGGATCACAGCTAATACAAAGAGAGCAATAGCAGCAAAGTCTAATACAAAGCTACTGGGTGCAGCTGTACTTATATCTGATGCAGCTGTAATAAAGTGATTTTTATGACCATGTCTGATGGATGTTACGTGAACACTAGTCAGAGTTCCTGAATTTATTCAGGCGATCATCTCAATTTTTGCTGTCCATGTCCAGCAATAACAGCTGCACCGCTGCCTTCAGAGCCATGTACAAATGTCTAGCAATGTGCACAGCAAGGCGTTCATAAACATGTGTGAAATGAGTGCATAGACTGATCTTTATTTTAACAGTTTGCATTGTTTTAACAGAACACACAAAAAGCTGGACTGGCAGTGATAGGGGATGCACACAAGTCACCTTCACATGCACTTCCGCCTGACCTGGCAGAGCCGGTTTGTAGATGACTTGTCCCAGCAAATCCCGGTGCAGGTTTAGTGTGACACTTGTGTGACAGGAGAGGACAGGCTGCCCTGTGCTTCAGTACCCACTACTAGGACTTCACAGGACCCAGAAATAAACCCACACATGACACCACACACTGCCTGAATGAGGGAGCAAGCAAGGATTTTCATAGCATGAGTTCTTCTAAGAACATATCCTTTGTGCCAAGGTTGGCACTAACATTTACTTGGCTCTGCAGAAAATGACTTTACCAAATGCAGGTCTTTTGCTTGTTAAGAAAACATAAAGATATGAATGTTCCTTTCAATAGAAGACACTGAATACTCTGCTGTGGTTAAGCTATACAGGATGCCTGGCCCCCACAGCACATGGTGGTTCCCACTGCCTTTTGTGGTTCTTGCTGCCAATGTGGGTCTTGTTGCTCTCGGTGGTTCTCGCTGTTCTTGGTTGTTTTCGTTGCCTTAGTGGTTACTGCTGCTCTTGGTAGTTCTTGCTGCTCTTGGTGGTTTCCACTGTGATTGGTGGTTCCTGCTGCCATCAGTGGTTCCCATTGCCCTTTGTGGTTCCCACTGTTGTTGGTGGTTCCCGCTCCCTTCAGTCCTTTCCTCAGTGGCTTCTGCTTCCATTTGTGGTTTCCACTACCCTCTGTGATTCCTGCTTTCCTTGGTGGTCCCCACCACCCTCAGTAGTTCTCACTGCCCTCAGTGGTTCCCACTAGCCTTGATATTTCCCAATGCCCTTGGTGGTTCTTACTGCTCTTGGTGGTGCCTGCTGCCCTCTGAGATTCCCACAGAACTTGCTAGTTCTCACTGTCTTTAGTGGTTCCTGCTACATGCTCTAATGTTACTAATATATCCAGTAGTATCAGAGGGACTGGTTGGAGCAGGGGAGGATTTAATACAAAATTGAGCCCTGGTCAAGTATGAAGTAGGTGTCCCTAATACACAGAATTCCACCTCCCTGCACCCCTGCCAGTCAGTCAGTTCAAGCACTGGAAAAGGTTGGGCCCTGGGCAGTTGCCCAGTTTCCCTAGGCCCACAGTACTCAATAGAAGATACAAGTATTCACCAATGAACACAGGTGAGTTTAGCCTCTGCTTAGTGAACAGTTAGCATTCTTCTATCAGAGTTTAAATTCTTTTTTGGAGGGGAGGGTCTTGTCAGATTTGTTTGCGTGTCCTATTGGGGGAAATCTTTCTTCACTTTCTGTCCTGCAGATTTACCAGGAAATGGGAGGAAATCCCCATTAGATGGGTGTCAGTCTTATGTAACATTTTGGACTTTGGTCACCAAGATGAGCAGAAATGATAAATCTCTCCAGTGGGGACACAGACAGAACTGAAACCCAAGGGCAGGTTGAGACCTTTTGTGGAAGGGTTGCCTGGCTTCCAATGGCTGGCATCTTGCCAGCTGCTTGGCCACATTCACCGCAGTGCTTATTCTTAAAGAACCAACATTGCAGATTTGTCAGCGGGTGACAGTGACCAGTACTGAGCCACTTACTGACGCCCCCATTCATTCTCTATTGGTTGCTGCAGGAAGAAGGTCCCCCTGAGGCAACAGTTCACTGGCATAATTAAGTGGTAACTGTACCACAACTTTACCCCAGTCAGAACATAGGGAACACATTCTCATTCTATCCAAAACTATAAAAAAATAGCAAAAATATTTTGAGATCCATCATTTTGAAGATCCACCTTATGACTACAGAAGGAAATCAGTATGGTCATGGACATTAACTACCATAGGGGAGTGAAGGTTGGGCACCTCCTAAATATACTGTAATATAAAAGGAAATGTTATATCAAGGACATTCAGGGAGCATATATTCAATTTCAGTTAGGCATCTCCTCTCTGTCACACGGACTCTCACCTGATCTCTGCACATTTTAATATGTATATACAAACTGGAATGCTGGTTCTGCACTTTGGGATTTCTTGTATTTAAAACATAGTAGAGTGTTAGGTAACTTGCTAGCATATACTATTCAGTGTACATAGTATTAGTGTAGATATTGCTCTGTATATAGTGCTGTATATTAGTCCTAGCATTATACATATATACTAAAATCATCCTCCAGACAGCTCATGAGAGATACATGTCCAACATAAACAGGAAACACTTCATCAAAACACTTTAAAAGCATTTATTTCAGCTGAACTTGACAGTTTATGTGTTTTCTTTGGCTGGAGATGTGTTGTCTAAAGTCAGGTGGTAAATGGCTCAGCCTAGGAGTTTAACTAAGGGCCACTTGCCCTTTTTCATTCTAGCCCTTACTGGTCCCCCTTCTTTCTATTTACAAGCAAGAAGAGTCATGGGGTCCACTCTAGTTTAAGAAAAAAAACAAAAGAACAAAAAACAAAACAAAAACTCCAGTTTATTTGTACAAGGAAGACCACCCAGGACAGCCATCTGGCAAAATGGCTGTGCAGAACAGGAAAGGTGAACTTCTAGGGCCAAATCAATACTATGGCAATGTTGATACATCCCTTCTTTTGGGGCAGGCAAGGATGAGTTAGCCTGATTGGTGGTGTAAGAAGGTGTGAAATAAGTTTGCTTACTGCATGCTGCAGCTCCTGGTTTTCAGATTGCATTCCCATTCCCATTGGGAAGTAGGCAGGACCTGCTGATGCCTAAACAGAAAACTATTCTGGAGCACTTTTCTGCTGCTTCCCTTCTTTGATCTACCTGGGTAAACATCATCTCTAGTGGTGACCATGACACTAGGAATGTAAAGGTAACATTTTGGGGTGAACTTTTCCCCCAGAGTTTTTTAAAGGGCCCGCCTGAGAGAAGTGGTAGGAGAAAAGCAGAAATGGTGACCTCAACAACCTAATGCACATTGATAGCATTAGTCCTCATCAGCTGCAGGTGCTGGTATGAATGATGACCAAATCCAAAGTTGTTTTGGTGTTGCCTAACATTTCCTATACTACAGTAGATTTGTTCCCTATAAGACCAGCACCTTACCACACTCTGTATAGGTTAATGTTTCCACACAGTTATGGAAACTTGAGTGCTTTTGTCACACTTATTGTTATGCAGGTTGTGGTGATTGCTATGTGTTTCTTCACCAGCTCCTTCTTTATGTACTAGTATACTCTATGGGGTATATGGATAAGTTTCTCCACCACAGCTCACTCAGAACTTCATAATATATTGAGGCTTTGCATTTTTTTACTTGTACTAGAAAGCTGTGGTCAAAGAAGGCTGGTACAGGGTAAAGGACTAGTCCCCAGTCCAGTCTTTGGGCTGGCTATCCACAGCTGTTTTTTTATACCCATTTCTGGACAGCCATCTTGGTAGAGGTTGGGCTTTACTTACTTTATGTTACAATGACCAGAACACTACTGAAATTACCAAATCTCATTCCAAATCTCCTGAGACGAGCAGTCACACGCAGTAGTGCCTCTCAAACTGCCGATACTCAGTATCGGCACCCCATGCATTACAGTTTCTCATGAAAGGTACAATTACCCTTTCTAGCTTCCCCTAAAGCCTGCAAATCTTCACCTTTTCAGTTTAGGTTTGAAAGAACATTATGGTTTTTTTTGGAAGCACGGTTTCTCTTGGAATCAAATCCATCTGTCCCTCAGACTGAAAGACATATAAAAGTATGTATTATTCCATTGGCAAAGATGTTTCTAAATTTCATTCATCCATCATCAAGTTCATCATCATCATCATCATCATCATCATTTTTAAATACTAAATTTATTCAAATAACAGAGAAAAAAGCTTCAGAGAATTTAAAAAATCACAGGTGCAGTTGCTGTAGCCCATGTTCTTGTACAACATTGGCAGCTGTGAAGATCTGATAGCATATGATCCCGTTACTCCACTTAAATAAGAAAACTTTCATAAAGTATTTGCTTAACTTTTACAAAAAAATTACCTATTATATCTTAGTACTAGTTGCATTTCCAATTTGTTTTTAAGTTAAAATGTAATTAAAAAACAATAAAAAATAAATAATGTGAAAATGCTGTATTTGCAGAGTATTTGTAGAATATTTATTACTTTCCTGCAGACGTCTAATGCTGAATTCCACTGCAAGTGAGCTAAGCATAATTGCTACCTCTGCAGGGAAACCATAGCAGCACAAATACACCTGCTGGTCACTTATAAACAAAGACTAGCCAAGCCAGTCACATGAAAGAGCAGTTAGAAACAATGCACATGGCAAAGTCACAAAGAAAGTACAAATAGCAAAGACATCTGACATGGCAGACTGTACAAAGCAAACATTATTATCCAGTGTAATACTGTGTCTGCTGTCTTTACACTATATTAATGTATGATACAGAATCCTTTATTTGTTTTTGTATTGATTACTGTATACATGCTTTTACGGTGTGTGATTGCATTTTTTTAGGGCATTCCTTCCTTTATTCTATAGTGCACTGTGCTCGGTGGTGTTTTAGTGCTCTGTAATCCTAACAACCAGCATTTTAAACAATCATTCAATAGGGAGGACTAGCACAATGTCAGCCACTGACTGAGTCATAAAATGCTATTTTCTAGGCTACCAAATCATAACAAGGATTATTTGTAATGGTGGCATAAAATGGTATTATTATTATTTATTTTATTTTAGGTACAACCATATCTTTTTTACTTTATCCATTCTTTTCAATCTAATATTTTGCCTCTATATGAAAATGCATTTTAATAAACCACCACAGACAACAAGCACCCTTTACCATGGTCACCAATAACTGTGGCACATATTAGCATTCCCAGGTAAAAGACTGCCCTTTCCGTGTATGTCTTGTTTTATCTACATTCATGTTTGCTGTGTATTTATGCTTTTATACACCTACCTATTAGAATATTACTTGAATCCATACATAAAACTTGCTTTTTTTATTGAACAAGTAATAACCAAGGCCATAACACAGGTGCAGAATTTTATCTCCATGTAACAATGGACGTGTCTGACAGCAAATACATAAGCCTCATATCTGTACCTGGAAATGTCAATATGCTTCTGTGAAGAAACTCAATAAATGTACCTGTGCCAAGTTGTGCTTATATAAAGTAAACAGTGAATGGTAATACACACATAAACTCCACATCAATGGAGTGTTCTGTAAGTGAATCCAGTGGATATGCTATAACTTCATATGCTACAACTGAAAGTATTGATCCTAAAAGTGTAGAAATATTACTTTTATTATCAGTGCCTTTTTACAATTTTAACCATGAGTGTCAATATAAAGTTGCATGCAATTAAAAATGCATTTTAGTCTATTACCTATGAAAGGGTACACAAGGCCAGCTACGGTACTTATAGTATTTAAATAAAACTCCAAAAATTCTAAGGAACCTAATTTGTGCAAGAAAATACCTATCACCATTACACCACCACCCTGGATTTGGTGGCATGGATCTATGAATTTGTTTGTGTACAGCAAAGTCTGTCCTTACTCTCAGCATGTTTCAGTAAGATTTCTTAGATGAATCAATGTTTTTTTCCCAATCTTTAGTCTTCATTTTTGGTGACCCCATGCAACTTGTCTCCCTTGTTTCCTGTTGTTACTTGACAAAGTTGGAACCTAGACTGGCTTATCCCCCTATAGTTTATCTTTAAGGTGTGACGTGTTCTTCCAGAGGCAAACCAGTTCTCACTACCTAGCCTGTAGAAATTGTGGGTGCAGCATCACATAAATATGCAACACCAGCACAGGTCAACTTAAGGAACTGGTTTTAAATATTTTACAATACTTTAACCTCCTGAGCGTTACACTGAGGTCTAGATTTCTGTACCAAAAGTGATCCACTGTTTTTCATGAAATTTTTTTTTTTAAATTG